>NW_026939993.1:0-9889 GCF_032062105.1 Saccostrea cuccullata
TTACAATGACAAAATGAGAGACATATATGAAAAAAAAGTAAACACAATCTGCTCCATTCATTTCTTTGTGGCTATGGCAAAAAAGTCCTCAGGCTTTTATTTCATGTTATCTAGTTTAGAGATATGGTAAACAGTTTAATCAATATAAATTAACTGGTACATCTATGATACATGCATTATTAAATGATTAATTGTCTTTCAAAAGGTGGGAGTGTGTGTAACTAATCTTTATATGCCCCCTTCATTGCTACTGTCTGTCGGTCGGTCTGTCAGTCTACCAAGCTTCCGTTCATTATCTTCACAACTGTTGCAGTTACTGAAATGATCTAAATTTGGTATACAGATTTATCATAAGAATATCTAAGACAAGTTCTGTTTTGGGTACTACATGTATCACTGAAAGTAATGAATATACTTCTTGGTTTGAACTCCCGTTTGCAGATCCATGCAAACTGAAATCTACACTTTATGAGAATGCTTGTATATGAATTACAATATTTGTCCCCTTGCTGTTTCAAAAATGATTTCAAACTTACTTTTTTAAATATACAGACTTGTAATAAATTTCATTCTCATTTTCTTATTGATTTAATGAACTGCAAAAGGAGAAAAGGACATAGGTAAAGAAATTATTATATTTCATAGTATGTGTATGCTTTAACTCTACCTTTGGGTATGGAATTGAAAAGTATATTACATGATTAGTTACACACAATGCCCCCTACCGAACCAACAAACCTGACTTTAGATGAGTGAAGCTGCTTCCCCTCCTCTGTATCTCCTGCATGTTAACTTTTCACAGGCCAGCATTTAGTCTCAGTTCCTTATTGTGGTCCATTTCTCCTCTACAATTGGGACTTGCATGATAAATATATTTTTCATTTCTTGTTATCATTATTATACTTTGTAAAATTCAATCAACTGTTAAAAAAATAATGTACAAGTTTCAGTGGTTTAAATTCATCGGTAATTTTAATATTGAAACATTTCTTTATTCAAGCATAAATATATAGATAATTCCTGTTGTACTTGGATAAAATCTGATTTGATATATGCTGTTATCTAACTTATATACATATAATCAATTGCAAGGAAAGTTATACAAATCTATACAATTTCATTGGTTTTAATTAATTCACCAATGTACAGTAAAACTGGTACTAATTCTTAATACAATTTATTTAACTGAAACAAAAAGATATAAAATTTCTACTGTAGTTTCATTTCTGCATCATAAATTTACTGTGATAATTAAGTGTGTTGTGATATATTTATCATGTTTTTGTTAAATTGTATATAGTATAATTTCAAGCATATATATTATGCATCATAAATTTACTGTGATAGAATGTGTTGTGATATATTTATTATGTTATTGTTAAATTGTATATACAAGTACTTATTTCAAAAATATGAACTATATGAATTTATGATAAATATAAAAACTGTACTGTTGTAATTAATTAATTAGATTTATATATTTTTCCTGTCTTTAATGTATTCATTCTACATACTAGCTTTGATAAAAATTTTGCTATTTTCTCCTGCAATCTACATCTACATGTATTTTCAATCTTTTTCTTCTTTGTAAAGATTTGGCTGTTCAACAATTTTTTTCACTTATCTACTCATAATAATTCACTGCAATTAATCTATTCATTTTATGTGAAAATAGCAGTATTCTTATATTTAAATTGTAATTGCTATTCAATGAAATTGTTTAAGTAAATGTTTGAATTGTAAGATTTTTTCACACAGAGATGTAATTGTTATTTACATATGCAATGCATTTTTACTCAAAATTTTTAAAAAGTTTTTGTATATGACTGTCTGTTTGCATTATGGTTTTATCATGTAATACTTAAGGTTTTTTCAACCAAACATTGAATGTGTACAAAGGTGGTGTGAAATGTGTTGGATAGTGATGCAGAGCACATGTAACACACAAGATGGCTAATCCGAACTACTTTATTGGATTATTCCGCAATGTAATTAAGCATCAAATTATAAGCAAAAACCAATTACGTAAGATATTACAAATCCGGAAAAAGATAAACATATCCTCCCTCCTCAATGTCAATGTCTGTAACATCTGCAAATGTCCTAATCAACTTAATCAAATGTAAATCAAAATTAATTAAGAATCAAACTTATAATTGACTTTTAACATAAAGAATTCAAATTCATGCAATTACAATTATTCATATGGTGAGGATTATTATGCCTCAAAACACATTTAACACAAATAAAGATCACTCGGCAATCAATCGCTTTGTTGGTTTTCGGTCGCGCACAGGGTAACGTTATCACAAGGTGGTGGTGTCTGTGTAACAATCTGTTTTGGTACGACATGAGGTTTGCCTCCAGTTGAACAGTCTGCGCAAGGTATGTTACGATTGGTACTTTGTGTTGCACGACTTGGAATTGCCGGTGTCACAGGTGAAATGGTATCGTTTGTAGGTGGTGCAGCGTATATCTCATTCGGAACTATTGACTTAGAATCTAAAGTGCCGTAACTGTTTTTTCCCCATGTTTTCTGATGTTCTCCTCATTTGATCTATGTGCCAGACACTCCTCCTTCCTCGGTTTTGACCTGGAAAGTAAGGGTCCTAGACTGGCTATAACAGTGGCATGAATCCATGGTGTTTGTCCCTGTAGTCTCGTACCATGACGGATTGTCCAATGGTAAAATGCGCACGCTGGATCCTGTATGTCTTGATAATTTCATGTCCTGCTTCAGATTTACTCTGTCACTGATGTCAGGTTTCAAAAACCCAAAGTGTCCTTAGGTTACGTCCGATGAGAAATTTTGGCAGGTGTCTCCCCTGTAGTAGCGGGGGGGTAATGCGATAAGTATTAGGAATGAATTGATTTCCTTGTTAGTGATTTTATTATGCTTCTTCATGGCAGTTTTGAAACTCCTAACAAAGCGTTCCGCAAGTCCATTCGTACGCGGGTGGTAAGGTGAAGATGTCACATGCTTCACTCCGTTTTGTCGTAGGAAACCCTTAATTCATCTGCAATTAATTGTGGTCCGTTGTAGAAACTAATGTCTTAGGTAGTCCGAGACGTGAGAAGTTTCTCGTAAAACGTTGACTGTTGCTGTAGATGTTGTTGAAGACATGGCACAACTTCCGGCCACTTTGAATGAGAGTCAACAACAATGAAGTACATGCGCCCTTTTAAAAAGGTCCAGAAAGTCACATGAATTCTCTCCCATGGTGAATATGTCCTTTCCCCAAGGGTGTAAGGAGCATTGGGGTTTTGGTAAGAATGTTGACAATCGGAAAGCTCTGACACATAGCCTCAATATCAATATCGTTTTTGGCCACCAAACATAGTTTAGGAGACTCTTTGTCCTCACAATCCCTGTGTGACTTCTATGAAGTTCAGACAAAACTTCTCTTTGTAGTGCTGTAGGAATGATTACTCTGTTTCCCCAAAGTAGACAATTTTGGTGCACTGTGAGTTCCATATGTCTATTTCTGTAAGGTTTGAATTCATTTCCCGAGGGAAAGTCCCGTGTACCTTGTAACACAATGTCAAGCACCTGAGATAAAATAGGATCACGTTGAGTCTCTTTTCTCACATGGTCACACGATACAGGTAAGTTTTCAAACTGTGATGAGTAGTAGATTGTGTCGATATCCTCATCTGTGGTATCCGTATCGGTTGTCGATGAAGTCAGCGGAAGTCTGGAAAGTCCGTCAGCGTTTCCATGGTTAGCTGTCTTCCGGTACTCTATACTGTAATTATGGCTAGATAGGAATATAGCATATCGCTGAAGTCTAGCAGTAGTCATGGCGGGTAGTGATTTTTCTGGGTGAAAAATACTAACAAGCGGCTTATGGTCTGTAATATGGTTTGTAATACTAACAAGCGGCTTATGGTCTGTAAGCTAGTGTAAACCGGCGTCCATAGAGGTAGGTATGGAATTTTTGTATTCCCCAGTATATGCCTAATGCCTCCTTATCTATCTGGGAATATCCCTTCTCTGCCTTTGTCAACGAGCGAGAAGCAAATGCAATGGGACGTTCAGCTCCATCCTCAAAGACATGTGAAAGTACGGCACCAATTCCGTATGGCGATGCATCCGTAGCTAAACGAACAGGTAATGAAGGGTTGTAATGGCACAAAACTTGTTCTGATGTGATAAGTTCTTTCACTTTCACAAACGACTCTTCACATTTGGATTCCATGTCCACTTCCTGTTGTTCTGTAATAACTCATTTACGGTCCAACCACTGTAGCAAGGTTTGGCAGAAACCTATGATAGTAATTCAACAGGCCCAAGAATGAGCGCGGTTGAGACACATTTTCAGGTTTTGGTGCATTCTTGACAGCATTTATTTTGTCACTGGATTTATGTAAACCATCTTTGATTACATGTCCACAGTAACTTTTTTTCCTTTAAAAAATTCACACTTCTCCAGATTTGCCCTTGACCGTGTTGTTCGAGTCTCTCGAGCACAAGACTGAGATTCTGTAAGTGTTCTTCATCTGTCGAGCCTGTAATAATCATGTCGTCCAAAATGCATTTATTTTTGGAATGTTTGCAAGGACTTGGTCCATGGCTCTTTGCCAGATGGCAGGAGCGGAAGCGATTCCGAAGGGAAGTCGGTTAAAGCGGAAAAGTCCCTTATGTGTGTTAATGGTAAGCAAGTTCTTGGATGTGTCATCCACTTCCATCTGTAAGTACGCCTGCGTTAAGTCAATCTTGCTAAATTTCTGTCCTCCGCTAAGGGACGCAAAGATATCTGCTATCTTTGGTAATGGATATTGTTCAATTTTCAAGGCAGGATTAACTGTCACTTTGTAATCACCACAAATTCTCACTTTGCCGTTTGCCTTAGGTAGGGGTACTATTGGGGTTGCCCAATCACTAAACTCGGTAGGTGAGATGACGCCTTCCTGCTGTAATCAGTTCCTCTTCCCCCGAGGTCTGAGGGAATATGCCACTTTCTGGCCTTGTAAAATTTTGGGCTCACCCATCCTGCATTGTAAGTTTTCCTTTGATGTCCGACAGTTTTCCGATTCCTGGTTCAAACACCTTCTTATGTTTCTCCAGAATTTCCTGCGTCATTCTCCCGGAAATTTTCTGTTTGTCACTCGATAATCTAATTGATTTGATTTCCTTCCAATCAATCGTAGAAATTTCATCCAGTTTCGTCCCATGAGTGTTGGGCCTTCCTGCTTCACCACAAGTAAGTCCAAAGTTTCACTCTGTCCATTCAAATCGACCTTGACCTGCACTTTTCCAACTGGACGGATCTGCTCCCCACTGTAAGTCTTTAAACGAGTATCTGTATCCTCAGGGTGTATGACTTGAGGAATTTGTCCAACGTATCTTAGAGATGATCGACACAGCAGACCCTGTGTCAACTTCCATAGGAATGTCAGATCCTGCAATTTTCGGAGTCCGATGATGGGGTCTATGGACCTTTTCCATCTCTGTAGTAGCTTGAGAAATGCAGCAATAACCACCATTTTCTTCATAGTTGTTATTCCGTACTCATCTGTATCAACGTAATTCGTTTTCCCCGTTTTCACGCTTCTTCTTAAAACACACTCTCTCCAAATGTCCACTTTTTAACAATATCTACATTTTGTGTTTGTGTGTTTACAGTCATTTGCTCTGTGTTCCCCTCCGCATCTTTAACATTTTCCCTGTACTGGTTTTGGTAGTGGTCTTGGTTTCATTTTACCATAGTTCGTTTTCTTTGTTTTATTCACAGAAAGTTTATTGACACTTTCACGCTTTCCCTGTAATTCTAGTGCGTCGCGACTAGCGTTTCCATGGCGACAGCTGCTGATTGGCTTTTTCTAAATCCAACTGTGATTCGGCAAGCAGTCGTTTCTGGATGTGTTCCTGCTTTAACCACTACAAATCTGTCTCTCAAATCTTACTTAACGAATCCCCGAAATTACAATGTATCGCTAAACGACGTAATTCTGCCATGTAAACAGTCACGCTCTCCCCCGCAGCCTGATCACGTTTTTGAAAACGAAAACGTTCAGCAATTTCTGAGGGTTTGGGACTTAAATGTGCTGTAAGTTTCTGAATGAGTTCGGCAAAGTCATTGTAGAGGGCTTTGTGGATGCCCTAAATTTTTCAACAATGTGTAGTATTTGGGCCCGATGATAGAAAGAAGTAAGGGGACCTTCAGATCCTCGTTCACATCGTTTGCAATAAAATATTGGCCCAGACGTTCTGTATACGACTCCCACGTTTCCAACGATTCGTCGTAAGGTCCCACCTTTCCGATGATCAATGCCATGGCTCATTGATGCTTCCGTTTTACTCCTCGTCGCCAATTTGTTGGATAGTGATGCAGAGCACATGTAACACACAAGATGGCTGAATCCGAACTACTTTATTGAATTATTGCGCAATGTAATTAAGCATCAAATTATAAGCAAAAACCAATTACGTAAGATATTACAAATCCGGAAAAAGATATAACAAAATGAACTGAACAAAGTAACATTTTGTAGTCTAGCATAATTAGCAGTAATTTACTGCAATATGTGAAAATAATTGTTAAAATCTAGACTACAATAGCAAAATGTGGTAAAGCATATACATATACCTACAGGGGGCCCAAAAAATATATAACAGAGGTTTACAATATTCAGTACACATTTCATTGTTGGTTTACATGATAATGGAGTCACTGGCACGACAGAGATGTCTGTAAACTTCCGTCTTTGTGGCATAGTCAAATGTTTACATACAGTCCAAGTAAGCAATTTAATTTTTTTTTAAAATATCTTATTTCTATGTTTGATTTACTAGTATAGCAATTAGTTTCTGTGTGCAAAATATTTAAGGAGAATTTCAATGCTAGGCTGATTAACTCGTTAACTTAAGTCCTAGTTTTTTTTTTATAATGTATTCTTAATTCATTATCATGATTTTTGTATAAAAAAAAATTTGGCAATTCACATATTAACTTTATTGCAAGGTAAAAAATAATTGTTTGTAGACATTTAAATAATTAGCTGAGACTGTTTATAAACTACATATAATGTATGTACGATGTTTTCTTAATTGTAAAATAAATTATTTACTGTTATTCCATACCATATTTTGTTTTGTTTTTTATTATTGAAATCCTTAGACAATGTGCTATGCATAACTCAGTAATGTGGTGTCCAGTGATTGACATGTTACAGGGACTGACAAATAGATTTTTAACGGTTTGGCACCCGTCCAAGGGAAAGAACATGGTTAAAATTTACTTGCCCTAACTGAATTTTTTCTTGTTCTACCAAAAACTAATATTGTACTACCGGTATTTATGAATTTAATAAAAAAAAAAAAGGGGAAAAAAAATCTGCATGGGTAGCCCTTTAAGTCCCTATGCCCAGCTTTGTGGCTTAAATACTGATTTTATTTTTAATAAGTTTAATAAGTTACTTGCCCATACCTAAAATTCACTAGCATTGGGTGTCGGGTAATGGGATTTGTCATCCCCTGTGCTACAAAAACCATGTGTCAAATTAGCAAAGAATCATCATCTCTTTCAAGCAAGGAAAAGTTTAAACCTGAGACATAGCTATGAGCCCATGACCAAGTGTTTTATGTATCAGACCAATAAATTATTACTGCCACCCTTTTAAAATAATGTTTGTTTGCCCCCCCCCCCCCCCCCCCACTGAATCAAGGTAAAATTATTGGTCCAATGGATAGGGGGGAAAATTTTTTTTTTCCCCATAAAATTTCAACAAATTTGTTGGTGGGATAAAGGGAATAAAAAGAAGAAAAAAATAAATGCCCTGAAATTTAAAAAAAAAAAAAGGTTTTGAGTTGGGGCATTTTTGGTCAGAAGGGCAACTAAACAATATTTTAAGAGGGCCTATATTATATTAAAACATATAAAAGACAATTACAGCATGGAAATATTAACAGATGAATTATTATTACAATTGAGTACCGTGCATACTGGCCTATAAGTTGGTTGCATTTTTTAAGCTTATAAAAAAGAGGGGGTTTAAATGATTGACCCTGAAAGATCCCAACCTTTTTTTATAACTCACCTATAAGTCAGACTAAGAATTTTTGACCAAAGTTTAACTCCCCCCCCCCAAAAAAAAGGTTGGAGGGGGGTATATGGGGTATATCTGATAAAATTTTGAATGGTCTGTAACATTTATGTGTCGATCTACATGTTCCAAACTTTTCTATATGGAAAAAGGATTTCATGACATACATATATAAATGCAATAGCTATAATATAGAGAATTTCTGTCTCACCCCTTTGGGGTTGTAACATCAGCTGGTGACCATATTTGTTTACATTTTAGTTTAATACCATGATCTTGCAGTTGGAAATGAAAATATATCCCTCATTAAAAGCTACAAATCTTAACAAGTTAAACTGAATATATAGTATACACATTTATGAGTATACTGGAGCCTACTGAATTTAGTAAGGAAGGTCTCCAGGGTGTTGATACTACACATAAATGTAAAAATAAATAAAAATGCACTTTAGATCTCTTGCTTAATTCTTTTTTATTAATCTGCCAAATGTACGTACATGAAATGTTATAAATTGAAAATGAAAGTTAAGTAGAAATAAAATTTTAAAAATTTCAGCTGTTATTTCCATTTGGTATCATTTCACCTAATTGTTTAACCATCTTCTTCTTCCATCATATAATCATAGATATACCCCTTTTACATTTTTCACACATTGGCTTACATAAACCGTTACAGCACTAACGGTTTACGATGACCCTAAGCAGATATCTGAATCAATGTCAGCATGTCACGCGTAATGAAATAAATATAAATATATTCTGAGCATTTGTAACATTTTTCTTGTGTGTATATAAGCTAGTAAAACAACAACAGCTACAAAATAATACCATAGATTAAATAAACAACTTACCGCCTTACGTTTTTAAAACCCGGCAAACTTTTATCATCATGTCAACATCCATTATCACAAGTTGTACTTCGTTAGATTCGGACTATTTTCTCGCAGTTTATAATTAAATTTTATAAATGCCGTTAAAATTCATTTTATTTCGAAGTAAAAGTTATTTTATCAATAAAAGCAATTTAAATGAATTCCTTTAATTTTTAAAGATTTTTGGAATTTTACTCTACAAAGAACGACTACTCCCTTTGAAAACTGGTTCCCGGCCCCGTATTCTAGACGCTAATGGACGAGTTTACCATGTTAAATCCCCGTAGACTTTAATTTGCCGCCGTGTGTATACACTGGTTGACCTCGAGGGTTCGGATAAACGGAGGAAGGTTGGGAAAAAAAAAAGATCTATCAATCGGAACTGGGTTAAGGCCCAAAGGGATTTATATATTTTGAATATTATGCGAAAAGTGCTTACAGTAACTTGGTGGGACAGAGTATAACTGGTGTCACAAAATCGTGACGTAAATTCTCTATCTTTCATTGAAAGTTTCATTCAAATTCGTTTGCTCTATAATTAGCGCAAGTGAAAAATAGCAGAGATACATCGCGATTAACGCAATGCCTGTAAAAATGACGAATATTTTTGCCCACGACTATGTATATTAAAATATACAGTAACCCCTATTTTTACAAATTTCGCCCTTTTGGCAACAGTCTGGGCCATGTCCAAAAATCTGACGTTTTCCTGGCTTTTTTTAGATTTGTCGGACTGGGCCATTGAGCTGTGAGGGATATTTTTCGTGCCAGCACCAACTGACGCACGAGACCTCGGTCGTTCTGACCTACAAATGGTTCATTCTCGCAGATGTGCTGAGGGATAGATATGTAAAACTAAATCTTTGCTTCCAAAAATGATACAACATACAAATCATTCAGATATTTAATGAAAGAAAAAAAAAAACATAACATAAATCAAAACACTACCGCGGACAATTTTGTAAAGTCAA
>NW_026939994.1:0-99566 GCF_032062105.1 Saccostrea cuccullata
AGAATAGGGTTGGATTTGGCGCCCTGGCGCCAAGAACCGGGTAAATTGGATCCCTTATGAGACCGGAAATCAACAGGGGCGCCTTCAAGCCCCAGTATCTCGGGCTACCCTTAAGTGGCACAATTCCTAGTTAGGGCACCAGGAGCCCTCTCTAGACCCCTATAGTACATATAAGTATCAGAGAATAGGGTTGGATTTGGCGCCCTAGCGCCCCAAAACAGTGTCAATTGGGTCCCTTTTGAGACCGGAAATCAACAGGGGCGCCTTCGAACCCTTGTGTCACGGGCTCCTCTAAGTAGCACAATTCCTAGTTTGGGCGCCAGGCGCCCTCTCTAGACCCCTATGGTAAATATTAGTATACGAAAATAGGGTTGGATTTGGCGCCCTGGCGCCAAGAAATGGTGTCAATTGGGTCCCTTTTGAGACCTGAAATCAACAGGGGCGCCATTGAGCCCCAGTATCTCGGGTTCCATAAAGTTGCACAATTCTTAGTAAGGGCGCCAGGCGCCCTCTCTAGACCCCTATAGTACATATAGGTATCAGAGAATAGGGCTGGATTTGGCGCCCTGGCGCCCAGAAACGGTTTTAATTGGGTCCCTTTGAGACAAGAAATCAACAGGGGCGCCAGCAAAGCCCAGTATCTCGGGCTCCCCTAAGTGGCACAATTCCTTGTTAGGGCGCCAGACGCCCTCTCTTGACCCCTATACATATAAGTATCAGGGAATAGGGTTGGATTTGGCGCCCAGAAACGGTGTCAATTAGGTCCCTTTTGAGGACAGAAATCAACAGGGTGCCGTCGAACCCCAGTATCTCGAGCTCCCCTAAGTGGCACAATTCCTTGTTAGGGCGCCAGGCGCCCTCTTTAGACCCCTTTAGTACATATAAGTATCAGAGAATAGGGTTGGATTTGGCGCCCTGGCGCCCAAAAACGGTGTCAATTGGGTCCCTTTTGAGACCGGAAATAAAAAAGAGGCGCCTTCAAGCCCTAGTGTTCTTGGCTCCCCTAAGTGGCACAATTCCTAGTTTGGACGCCAGACAGAGTCTCTAGACCACTATATTACCTATATGTATCCGAGAATGGGGTTGGATTTGGCGCCCTGGCGCCCAGAAACGGTGTCAATTGGGTCTCTTTTGAGACCGGAAATCAACAGAAGCTCCTTTGAGCCCTAGTGTTCCGGGTTCCCCTAAGTGGCACAATTCCTAGTTTGGGCGCAAGGCGCCATCTCTGACCCCTATAGTACCTATATGTATCCGAGAATAGGGTTGGATTTGGAGCCCTGGCGCCCAGAAACGGTGTCAATTGGGTCTCTTATGAGACCGGAAATCAACAGGGTCGCCTTCGAGTCCCAGTATTTCGAGCTCCCCTTAAGTGGCACAATTCCTATTTAGGGCTCCAGTCGCCCTCTCTAGACCACAATAGTACATATAAGTATCAGAGAATAGGGCTGGATTTGGCGCCCTGGCGCCCAGAAACGGTGTTAATTGGGTCCATTTTGAGACCTGAAATCAACAGGGGCGACAGCAAACCCTAGTATCTCGGGCTCCCCTAAGTGGCACAATTCCTTGTTAGGGCGCCAGACGCCCTCTCTTGACCCCTATACATATAAGTATCAGGGAATAGGGTTGGATTTTGCACCCAGAAACGGTGTCAATTGGGTCCCTTTTGAGAACAGAAATCAACAGGGGCGCCGTCGAACCCCAGTATATAGAGCTCCTCTTAGGGGCACAATTCCTTGTTAGGGCGCCAGGCGCCCTTTCTAGACCCCGATAGTACATATAAGTGTCAAAGAATAGGGTTGGATTTGGCGCCCTGGCGCCCCAAAACAGTGTCAATTGGGTCCCTTTTGAGACCGGAAATCAACAGACGCGGCTTCGAGCCCTAGTGTTTCTGGCTCCCCTAAGTGTCACAATTCCTAGTTTGGGCGCCAGGCGCCGTCTCTAGACCCCTATAGTACTTATATGTATCTGAGAATAGGGTTGGATTTTGGGCCCTGGCGCCCAGAAACTGTCAATTGGGTCCGTTTTGAGACCAGAAATGAACAGGGGCCCCTTCGAGCCCTAGTGTTCCGATTGGATTTGGCGCCCTGACACCCAGAAACAGTGTCTATTGGGTCCATTTCGAGACTGGAAATCAACAGAGGCGCCTTCGAGTCCTAGAGTTCCGGGCTCCCCTAAGTGGCACAATTCCTAGTTTGGGCGCCAGGCGTCGTCTCTAGACCCCTATAGTACCTATATGTATCCGAGAATGGGGTAAGATTTGGCCCCCTGGTGCCAAGAAACAGTGTCAATTGGGTCCCTTTTGAGACTGGAAATCATTAGAGGCGTATTCAAGCCCTAGTCATCCGGGCACCCTAAAGTGGCAAAATTCCTAGTTTGGGCGCCAGGCGCCGTCTCTAGACCCCTATAGTACCTATATGTATCTGAGAATAGGGTTGGATTTGGCGTCCAGGCGCCCAGAAACGGTGTCAATTGGGTCCCTTTTGAGACCGGAAATCAAAAGGGGCGCCTTCAAGCCCTAGTGTTCTTGGCTCCCCTAAGTGGCACAATTCCTAGTTTGGATGCCAGACAGCGTCTCTAGACCCCTATATTACCTATATGTATCCGAGAATGGGGTTGGATTTGGCGCCCTGGCGCCCATAAACGGTGTCAATTGGGTCTCTTTTGAGACTGGAAATCAACAGAAGCTCCTTTGAGCCCTAGTGTTCCGGGTTCCCCTTAGTGGCACAGTTCCTAGTTTGGGCGCCAGGCGCCGTCTCTGACCCCTATAATACCTATATGTATCCGAGAATAGGGTTGGATTTGGCGCCCTGGTGCCTAGAAACGGTGTCAATTGGGTCTATTATGAGACCGGAAATCAACAGGGGCGCCATCGAGTCCCAGTATCTCGGGCTCCATTCAGTGGCACAATTCCTAGTTAGGGCGCCAGGTGCCCTCTCTAGACTCCTATAGTACATATTAGAATAAGAGAATAGGGTTGGCTTTGGCGTCCTGGCGCCCAGAAATGGTGTCAATTGGGTCCCTTTTGAGACCGGAAATCAACAAGGGCGCCTTCGAGCCCCAGTATCTCGGGCTACCCTAAAGTGGCACAATTCCTAGTTAGGGCGCCAGACGCCCTCTCTTTACCCCTATACATATAAGTATCAGAGAATAGGGTTGGATTTGGCGCCCAGAAACGGTGTCAATTCGGTCCCTTTTGAGAACGGAAATCAACAGGGATGCCGTCGAACCCTAGTATCTCGGGCTCCCCTAAGTGGCACAATTCCTTGTTAGGGCGCCAGGCGCCCTTTCTAGACCCCTTTAGTACATATAAGTATCGGAGAAAAGGGGTCGGATTTGGCGCCCTGGCGCCAAGAAACGGTGTCAATTGGGTCCCTTTTGAGACCGGAAATCAACAGAAGCGCCTTTGAGCCCTAGTGTTTCTGGCTCCCCCAAGTGGCACAATTCCTAGTTTGGGCGCCAGGCGCCGTCTCTAGACCCCTATAGAGAGGACGCATGGCCTCCAAATTAGGAATGGAACCACTAAGGGGAGTCCGGGACACTAGGACTTGAAGGCGCTCCTGTTGATTTCCGGTTTCGAAAGGGACTTATTTTACACCGTTTCTTGGCACCAGGGCGCCAATTCCAACCCTATTCTCTGATCTAAAATGTACTATTGGGGTCTTGAGAGGGCACCTGGCGCCCAAACTTGGAATTGTGCCACTTAGAGAATCCCTAGACACTAGGGCTCGAAGGCGTGCCTGTTGATTTCCGGTCTCAAAAAGAAACCAATTTACACCGTTTTTTGTCGCCAGGTCGCCAAATCCAATCCTTTTCTCTGATACATTTATGTACTATAATGGTTTAGAGAGGGCACCTGGCGCTAAAACTAGGAATTTTGCCACTTAGGGGGACCCGGGACACTAGGGCTCGAAGGTGCTTCTGTTGATTTCCGGTCTCAAAAAAGACCCTATTTACACCGTTTCTCGGCAACAGGGCGCGAAATTCATCACTTTTCTCTGATCTAAAATGTACTATAAGGGTCTAGAGAGGGCGCCTGGCGTCAAATCTAGGAATTGTGCCACTTAGGGGAGCCCGTGACACTAGGGCTCGAGGTTTGATTTCTGGTCTCGGTAGGGACCTAATTTACTCCGTTTTTGGGAGCCATTTTGGGGGTAACTTTGCGCCCTGGCACCTAGAAACGGTGTCAATTGGGTTCTTTTTGAATCTGGAAACAATTTGAGACGATCTTGTGCCATGTTGTTCTGGGATTCCCTAAGTGGCACAATTCCTAGTTTGGGCGAGCGTTTGGCGCTTTCTCTAGACCGAAAAGGTATCTCTATAGCATGACATTATAGGGGTAAACTTAGCGCCCTTGCACCTAGAAAGGGTGTCAATTGGACCCTTGTTGATATTGGAAACCGGTATAGGCGCATTTGAGCCATAGTGATCCGGGCTCCCCTAAGTGGCACAATTCGTAGTTCAGGCGCTGTGCGCTTTTTCTCGACCTGAATAGTATCTGTATAATATTACATTTTTTTGGTAAATTTGGCGCCCTGGCGCCTAGAAACGGTGTCAATGTGTTCCTTTTTGACACTGGAAACCTTTGAAGTCACTATTGCACCGTAGTGTTCCGGGCTTTCCTAAGTGGCACAATTCTTAATTTGGGCGCTAGGCGCTTTCTCTAGACCATTTTTGTATCTGTATTATATCACATTATAGGGGTAAACTTGGCGCCCTTGCGCCTAGAAATGGTGTCAATTGGGTCCTTTTTGACACTGGAAACCATTAGTTGCGCTCTTGTGCCGAAGTGTTCTGGGCTTCTCTTAGTTGCACAATTCCTAGTTTGGGCACTAGGCGCTTTTTCTACACCGGTATAGTATCACATTATAGGGGTAAACATGGCGACGTGACGCCTAGAGACGGTGTCAATTGGACCCTTGTTGATTCCAAAATCTGGTAGAGGCACTCTTGCGCTATAGTGTTCCAGGCTCCCCTAAGTGGCACAATTCCTAGTTCGAGACTTTTCGCTTTTTCTTGACCTGAATATTATCTGTTTAATATCATATTTTGGGGTAAAGCCTGCGCCCTGGCGCCTAAAAACGGTGTCAATTGGGCCCTCTTTGACACTAGAAACCATTAGTGGCGCTCTTGCTTCGTAGTGTTCTAGGCTTCCCTAAGTGGCACATTTCCTAGTTTTGGCGCTAGGCGCTTTCCCTACACCTGTATAGTATCTGTATAATATCACATTAAAGGGGTAAACTTGGCGGCCTTGCGCCCAGAACAGTGTCAATTGGGTCCTTTTTGACAATGGTCACCATTAGAGGCGCTCTTGCTCCGTATTGTTCCGGGCTTCCCTAAGTGGCACAATTCCTAGTTTGGGCGTTTGGCGCTTTCTCTAAAGCCAGTATAGTATCTGTATAGTATCACATTATAGGGGTAAACTTGGTGCCCTGGCGCCTAAAAAGGGTGTCAATTGGGCCATTTCTGACACTGTTAGATGTGCTCTTGCGCCATGTTGTTCCGGGCTCCCCTAAGTGGCACAATTCCTAGTTTGGGCGCTAGGCGCTTTCTCTACACCGGTATAGTATCTGTTCAAAATCAAATTATAAGCGTAAACTTGGTGCCCTGGTGTCTAGAAATGGTATCAATTTGGTCCCATTTGACACTAAAAACCTTTAGAGGCGCTCTTGTGCCTAAGTGTTCCGGGCTCCCCTATATGGCACAATTACCAGTTTGGGCGCTAGGCACTTTTTCTACACCTGTATAGTATAACCTTTTAGGGGTAAACTTGGCGCCGTGGCGCCTAGAAACAGTGTCAATTGGACCCTTGTTGATTCCGGACACCGGTAGAGGCGCTCTTGTGCCATGTTGTTCCGGGCTCCCCTTAGTGGCACATTTCCTAGTTTGGGCGCTGGACGCTTTTTCTAGACCGGTGTAGTATTTGTATAATATCACATTATAAGGGGTAAACTTGGCGCCTTGGCGCATAGAAATGGTGTCAATTGGGTTCTTTTTGACAGTAGTCACAATAAGAGGCGCTCTAGTGCCGTAGTGTTCAGGGCTTACCTAAGTGGCACAATTCCTAGTTTGGGCGCTTGGCGCTTTCTCTAGACCTAAAAGGTATCTCTATAACATGACATTATAGGAATAAACTTGGCGCTCTTGCACCAAGAAACGGTGTCAATTGGGTCCTTTTTAACATTGAAAACATTAGACGCGCTATTGCCCCATAGTGTTCCGGGGTTCCCTAAATGGCACAATTCTTAATTTGGGCGCTAGGCGCTTTTTCTACACCTGTATAGTATCTGTATTATATCACATTATAGATGTAAACGTGGCGGCCTGGCGCCTAGAAACAATGTCAATTAGGTCCTTTTTGACCTTGAAACCGTTGGAGGCGCTCTTTCACCATGTTGTCCCGGGCTCTCCAAAGTGGCACCACTCTAAATATGGCTCTTGGGACTTTCTCTACACCTGTATAGTATATGTATAATGTCACATTATAGGGGTAAACTTGGCGCCCTGGCTCCTAGAAACAGTGTCAATTGGGTTCTTTTTTACCCTAGAAACTATTAGTGGCGCTCTTGCGCCTAAGTTTCTTCTTGTGTCCCTTAGTGGTACTATTCCCAGTTTGGGCGCCAGGCGCTTTCTCTACACCTGTATAGTATCACATTATAGGGGTAAAGTTGGCGCCGTGGTGCCTAGAAACGGTGTCAATTGGGTTATTTTTGACACTGGAAAACATTAGAGGTTTTCTTGCACCGTAGTGTTCTGGACTTTCCAAAGTGGCACAATTCCTAGTTTGGGCGCTAGCCGCTTTCTCTACACCTGTATTGTATGTGTAGATTGTGACTTTATAGGGGTAAACTTTTCGCCGTTGCGCCTAATAACGGTGTCAATCGGGTCCTTTTTGACACTGGAAACCATTTGAGGCGCTCTTGCGCTAAAGTGTATCGGGCTTCCCTAAGTGGCAGAATTACTAGTTTGGGCGCTATCCGCTTTCTCTACACCTGTATTGTATCTGATGAGAGTGACTTTATAGGGGTAACCTTGGCGCCCTGGCGCCTAGAAACAGTGTTAATTGGGTTCTTTTTGACACTGGAAACAATTAGAGACTCTCTTGCGATGTAGTGTTCCGGGCTTCTCTTAGTGGAACACTTACTAGTTTTTGCGCTTGGCGCTTTCTCTAGACCTGCATAGTATTTGTATAGCATGACATTATAGGGGTAAACTTGGCACCCTGGCGCCTAGAAACGGTGTCAATTGGGTTCTTTTTGACAATGGAAACCATTAGAGACGCTCTTGTGCCATGTTGTTCTGGCTATTCAAAGTGGCACAATTCCTAGTTTGGGCGCTAGGCGCTTTCACTACACCTGTATAGAATCAATATTCCTAACTTTATAGGGGTAAACTTAGCGCCCTGGCGCCTAGAAACGGTGTCAATTGGGTTCTTTTTCACACTGGAAACCATTAGAGACGCTCTTGTGCGATGTTGTTCTTGGCTTCCCTAAGTGGCACAATTCCTAGTTTGGTCGATAGCCGCTTTCTCTACACCTGTATAGCGTCTGTATAATATAACATTATATTGGTAAACTTAGCGGCCTTGCGCCCAGAAACGGTGTCAATTGGGTCCTTTTTCACGGTGGTCACCATCAGAGGAGCTCTTGTGCCTTAGTGTTTCGAGCTTCCCTAAGTGGCACAATTCCTAGTTTTCGCACTTGGCGCTTTCTCTAGACCTGTATACTATCACCATAGTATCACATTATAGTGGAAAACTTGGAGCCCTGGCGCCTTGAAACGGTGTCACATGAGTCCTTTTTGACAAAGGAGGCGCTTTTGCGCCGAAGAGTTCTTGGCTTCCCAAAGTGGCACAATCCAAATTTTTGGCGCTTGGCGCTTTCTCTAGACCTGAAAAGTATCTCTGTAGCACATTATATGCATAAACTTGGCGCCCTTGCACCTAGAAATGGTATCAATTGGGTCCTTTTTGACACTGGAAACCATTAGAGGCGCTCTTGCACCGTAGTGTTCCAGGCTTCCTTAAGTGGCGCAATTCCTAGTTTGGGCGTTTGGCGCTTTCTCTAGACCAGCTATTATAGTATCTGTATAGTATCACATTATAGGGGTAAACTTGGTGCCCTGGCGCCTAGAAATGGTGTCAATTGGGTCCTTTTTGACACTGGAAACCATTAGAGGCGCTCTTGCACCGTAGTGTTCCAGGCTTCCCTAAGTGGCACAATTCCTAGTTTGGGCGTTTGGCGCTTTCTCTACACCAGCTATTATAGTATCTGTATAGTATCACATTATAGGGGTAAACTTGGCGCCCTGGCGACTAGAAATGGTGTCAATTAGGTTCTTTTTGACACTGGAAACCATTAGATCCGCTCTTTTGCCGAAGTGTTCTGGCCTTCTCTAAGTGACATGATTCCTAGTTTCGGCGCATGGCGCTTTCACTAGACCTGAAAAGTATCACTATAGCATGACATTTTAGGGGTAAACATGGCGCCCTTGCGCCTAGAAAGGGTGTCAATTGGGTCCATTTTGACACTGGAAACCATTAGAGGCGCTCTTGCACCATGGTGATCCGGGCTTCCCTAAGTGATACAATTCTCAATTTGGGCGCTAGGCGCTTTCTCTACACCTGTATTGTATCTGTATTATATGACATTATAGGGGTAAATTTGGAGCCCTTGCACATAGAAACGGTGTCAATTGGGTACTTTTGGACACTTGAAATCGTTAGAAGCCCTCTTGCACCATGTTATCCTGGGCTCCCCTAAGTGGCACAATTCCTAAATTGGGCGTGGCACAATTAACTAGGGGTAAACTTGGGCGCTTTGGCGCTTTTTCTTGAACCTAGAAACCATAGTATCTGTATAATATACATTATTTTGGGGTAAAACACCTGTATAGGGGTAAACGCGCCTGGCGCCTAAGAAACGGTGTCAATTGGGCCCTTGTTGACACTGGAAACATTAGAGGCGCTCAGCCGTAGTGTTCCGGGAAACTAGTTGTTGGCAAATCAATTTTAGTTCGTAACCGGTACTGTGCGCTTCATCTTGACCGATCGAGTAACTCGGTGATTTTCTCTGTAAAAGTTTCAATATCTTGTTATTATTTATTTATTCTATACTTATCACATTTGTAAGTAGTAATGCACAAATATACGGTGTCAATAGTTCCTTTTGACACTTATACTTACAATACACACATTTATAGGGAGGCGCTCTTGCGCCGTAGCGTTCTGGACTTCCCAAAGTGGCACAATTCCTAGTTTGGGCGCTATCCGCTTTCTCTACACCAGTATAGTATCTGTAGAGCTTGACTTTATAGGTGTAAACTTGGCGCCATTGCGCCTAATAACGGTGTCAATCGGGTCCTTTTTTGACACTGTTTCCATTAGAGGCGCTCTTGCACTGTAGTGTACCGGGTACCCCTAAGTGGCACAATTACTAGTTTGGGCGCTTGGCGCTTTTTCTTAAAATAAAGTATCTAATAGGAATTATACATTTTTTGGACAAATTTGGCGCCCTATGCCTATCGAAACACCATTGTAAATTTATCTATTTCAGCCACCGAAATATGTCGCATTTAAGGAGAATATTTATTTACATATTCCATAATTAATAGTTAATATGTGGAGTGTCCAGTAAATCGCTGGTTTCCGAATAATTTAAGCTTATGTGATTAAACAGATTTTGAATCAGCTGTTCTTTTGTTACAACTCCAAGATTATTATGTCTGCAGCGTCATCTCGTTAAATTATTAAATGAGGTAATTATAACTCAGACCTTCAAAATATGTATACCCCAAGCAATCAAAGCTATCAATTATATAAACTGTGAAAACTAATCACTACACCCATGCATTAGATCAAGTCTAACGGTACCTAGAATTAGGGAAATGTGTAAGTTAGTATACATTTATCAATTATAAAACATTCATTTTCTATGCCTTTACTACCCGGTATGTAGAATTTATTTTATCCGAGTAACCGAATAGCAATTTTACTAACCGATACTCGCAACGTTCGACGGTAAACCGGTAAACCGGGTACTCGTTGCCAACACTACTAGAAACCATTAGTGGCGCTCGTGCTTCGTAGTGTTCTAGGCTTCCCTAAGTGGCACATTTCCTAGTTTTGGCGCTAGGCGCTTTCTCAACACCTGTTTAGTATCTGTATAATATCACATTAAAGGGGTAAACTTGGTGGCCTTGCTCCTAGAACAGTGTCAATTGGGTCCTTTTTGACAATAGTCACCATTAGAGGCGCTCTTGCACCGTAGTGTTCCGGGCTTCCCTAAGTGGCAGAATTCCCAGTTTGGGCGTTTGGCGCTTTCTCTAAAGCCAGTATAGTATCTGTATAGTATCACATTATAGGGGTAAACTTGGCGCCCTGGTGCCTTAAAACGGTGTCGAATGGGTCCGTTTTGACACTGGAAACCATTAGCTGCGCCCTTGCGCCGAATTGTTTTGGGCTCCTTAAGTGGCACAATTCCTATGTTTGGAGCTTGGCGCTTTCTCTAGACATAAAAAGTATCTGTATAGCATGACATTATAGGGGTAAACTTGGTGCCCTGGCGCCTAAAAAGGGTGTCAGTTGGGCAATTTCTGACACTGTTAGATGTGCTCTTGCGCCATGTTGTTCCGGGCTCCCCTAAGTGGCACAATTCCTAGTTTGGGCGCTAGGCGCTTTCTCTACACCGGTATAGTATCTGTTCAAAATCAAATTATAGGGGTAAACCTGGCGCCCTGGTGTCTAGAAATGGTGTCAATTGGGTCCCATTTGACACTAAAAACCTTTAGAGGCGCTCTTGTGCCTAAGTGTTCCGGGCTCCCCTATGTGGCACAATTACCAGTTTGGGCGCTAGGCACTTTTTCTACACCTGTATGGTATAACCTTTTAGGGGTAAACTTGGCGCCGTGGCGCCTAGAGACAGTGTCAATTGGACCCTTCTTGATTTCGGAAACCGGAAGAGGCGCTCTTGTGCCATGTTGTTCCGGGCTCCCCTTAGTGGCACAATTCCTAGTTTGGGCGCTGAACGCTTTCTCTAGACCGGTATAGTATTTGTATAATATCACATTATAAGGGGTAAACTTGGCGCCCTGGTGTCTAGAAAGGGTGTCAGTTGGGTCCCATTTGACACTAAAAACCTTTAGAGGCGCTCTTGTGCCTAAGTGTTCCGGGATCCCCTAAGTGGCACAATTACCAGTTTGGGCGCTAGGCATTTTTTTACACCTGTATCGTACCACATTTTAGGGGTAAACTTGGCGCCGTGGCGCCTAGAAACAGTGTCAATTGGACCCTTGTTGATTCCGGAAACAAGTAGAGGCGCTCTTGTGCCATGTTGTTCCTTGCTCTCCTTAGTGGCACAGTTCCTAGTTTGGGCGCTGGACGCTTTCTTTAGGCCGGTATAGTATTTGTATAGTATCACATTATAGGGGTAAACTTTGCTCCTTGGCACATAGAAATGGTGTCAACTGGGTTCTTTTTGACACTAGTCACAATTAGAGGCGCTCTTGTGCCGTAGTGTTCAGGGTTAACCTAAGTGGCACAATTCCTAGTTTGGGCGCTTGGCGCTTTCTCTAGACCTGAAAAGTATCTCTATAACATGACATTATAGGGGTAAACTAGGCTCCCTTGCACCAAGAAACGGTGTCAATTGGGTCCTTTTCGACAATGGAAACCATTAGATGCGCTATTGCCCCATAGTGTTCCGGGGTTCCCTAAATGGCACAATTCTTAATTTGGGCGCTAGGCCCTTTTTTCTACACCTGTATAGTATCTGTATTATATCAAATTATAGGGGTAAACTTGGCGCCCTGGCGCCTAGAAACAATGTCAATTAGGTCCTTTTTGACCTTGAAACCGTTAGAGGCGCTTTTCCACATGTTGTCCCGGGCTTCCCTAGGTGGCACAATTCCTAAATTGGGCGCTTAGGGCTTTCTCTACACCTGTATAGTATATGTATAATGTCACATTATAGGGCTAAACTTGGCGCTCTGGCGCCTAGAAACAGTGTCAATTGGGTCCTTTTTGACCCTAGAAACTATTAATGGCGCTCTTCCGCCATAGTTTCTTCTTGTGTTCCTTAGTGGCCCTATTCCCAGTTTGGACGCCAGGCGCTTTCTCTACACCTGTATAGTATCACATTATAGGGGTAAACTTGGCGCCGTGGTGCCTAGAAACGGTGTCAATTGGGTTCTTTTTGACACTGGAAAATATTAGAGGTTTTCTTGCACCGTAGTGTTCTGGACTTTCCAAAGTGGCACAATTCCTAGTTTGGGCGCTAACCGCTTTCTGTACACCTGTATTGTATCTGTAAAGCGTGACTTTATAGGGGTAAACTTTTCGCCGTTGCGCCTAATAACGGTGTCAATCGGGTCCTTTTTGACACTGAAAACTATTTGAGGCGCTCTTGCGCTAAAGTGTATTGGGCTTCCCTAAGTGGCAGAATTACTAGTTTGGGCGCTATCCGCTTTCTCTACACATGTATTGTATCTGAAGAGAGTGACTTTATAGGGGTAACCTTTGCGCCCTGGCGCCTAGAAACAGTGTCAATTGGGTTCTTTTTGATACTGGAAACAATTAGAGACTCTCCTGCGATGTAGTGTTCCGGGTTTCTCTTAGTGGAACACTTACTAGTTTTTGCGCTTGGCGCTTTCTCTAGACCTGCATAGTATTTGTATAACATGACATTATAGGGGTAAACTTGGCGCCCTGGCGCCTAGAAACGGTGTCAATTGGGTTCTTTTTGACAATGGAAACCATTAGAGACGCTCTTGTGCCATGTTGTTCTGGCTATTCAAAGTGGCACAATTCCTAGTTTGGGCGCTAGGCGCTTTCATTACGCCTGTATAGAATCAATATTCCTAACTTTATAGGGGTAAAGGTGGCGCCCTGGCGCCTAGAAACGGTGTCAATTAGGTTCCTCTTCACACTGGAAACCATTAGAGACGCTCTTGTGCGATGTTGTTCTTGGCTTCCCTAAGTGGCACAATTCCTAGTTTTGGTGATAGCCGCTTTCTCTACACCTGTATAGCATCTGTATAATATTACATTATATGGGTTAACTTACCGGCCTTGTACTTAAAAACGGTGTCAATCGGGTCCTTTTTCACACTGGTCACCATCAGAGGCGCTCTTGTGCCTTAGTGTTTCGAGCTTCTATAAGTGGCACAATGCCTAGTTTTCGCGCTTGGCACTTTCTCTAGACCTGTATATTATCTGTATAGTATCACATTATAATGGAATACTTTGAGCCCTGGCGCCTTGAAACGGTGTCACATGGGTCCTTTTTGACAAAGGAAACCATTAGAAGCGCTTTTGCGCCGAAGAGTTCTTGGCTTCCCTAAGTGGCACAATCCCAATTTTTGGCGCTTGGCGCTTTCTCTAGACCTGAAAAGTATCTCTGTAGCATCACATTATAGGGGTAAACTTGGCGCAATGGCGCATAGAAACTGTGTCAATTGGGTCCTTTCTCACACTGGTCACAATTAGAGGCGCTCTTGTGCCATACTCTTCCGGGCTTACCTAAGAGGCACAATTCCTAATTTGGGCGCTTGGCGCTTTCTCTAAACCTGTATAGTATGTGTATAGTATCACATTATAGGGGTAAACTTGGCGCCCTGTTGCCTTGAAACATTGTCAATTGGGTCTTTTTTAACACTGGAAACCATTAGTGGCGCTCTTGTGCTGAAGTGTTCTGGGCTTCCCAAAGTGGCAAAATTCCTAGTTTGGGCGGATGGCGCTTTCTCTAGACCTGAAAAGTATCACTATTGCATGACATAAAAGGGGTAAACTTGGCGCCCTTGCACCTTGTAGTCTAGGGCACCCCTAAGTGGAACATTTCCTAAACTGGGCGCTTGGCGCTCTCTCTAGTCCTTAGAGTATCACATTATAGGGGTAAACTTGGCGCCGTGGTGCCTAGAAACGGTGTCAATTGGGCCGTTGTTGATACTGGAAACCAGTAGAGGGGATCTTGAGCCCTTGTGTTCCGGGCTCCGCGAAGTGGCACAATTCCTAGTTCGGGTGCTGTGCGCTTTCTTAAGACATCACTTGTATGTGTATAATATCAAATTTTGGGTGTAAACTTGGCGCCCTGGCGCCTAGAAAAGATGACACTGGAAACAATTAGAGGCGCTATTGCACCGTAGTGTTCCGATCTTTCCTAAGTGGAACAATTCCTAGTTTTGGCGCGTGCCATGGGCGCTTTCTCTAGACCTGTATAGTATCTGTATAATATCACATTTTAGGGGTAAATTTGGCGCCCTGGTGCCTTGAAACCGTGTCATTTGGGTCCTTTTTGACACTGGAAACCATTAGATGCACTTTTTTGCCGAAAAGGTCTTGCCTTATCTAAGTGGCACAATTCCTAGTTTGGGCGCATTGCGCTTTCTCTAGACCTTAAAAGTATCACTATAGCATGACATTACAGGGGTAAACTTGGCGCCCTTGCGCCTAGAAAGGGTGTCAATTGGGTCATTTTTGACACTGGACACCATTGGACGCGCTATTGTGCCATAGTGTTCCGAGCTTCCCTAAGTGGCACAATTCTTTATTTGGGCGCTAGGCGCTTTCTCTACACCTGTATAGTATCTGTATTATATCACATTATAATGGTAAACTTGGCGGCCTTGCATATAGAAACGGTGTCAATTAGGTCCTTTTTGACACCTGAAACCGTAAGAGATGCTCTTGCACCATGTTGTCCCGGGCTCCTCTATGTTGCACAATTCCTAAATTGGGCGCTTGGCGCTTTCTCTAGACCTGTATAGTATCTGTAAAATATCACCTTATAGGGGTAAATTTGGCGCCCTGGCGCCTAGAAACAGTGTCAATTGGGTCTTTTTTGACCCTAGAAACAATTATTGGCGCTCTTGTGCCATAGTATTCCAGGCGTTCCTAAGTGGCACAATTCCAAATTTGGGCGCTAGGCGCTTTCTCTACACCTGTATAGTATCACATTATAGGGGTAAACTTGGCGCCGCGGCACCTAGAAACGGTGTCAATTGGTCCTTTTTGACTCTAGAAATTTTAAGAGGCGCTCTTGCGCCGAAGTAATCCGGGCCCCCTTAAGTGGCACAATTCCCAGTTTGGGCGCTTTGCGCTTCCTCTACACCTGTAAAGTATCACATTTTAGGGGTAAAGTTGGCGCCGTGGTGCTTAGAAACAGTGTCAATTGGACCCTTCTTGATGCCGGAAACCGGTAGACGCGCTCTTTTGCCATGTTGTTCCGGGTTTCTCTTTGTGGCACAATTCCTAGTTTGGGCGCTGGGCGCTATCTCTAGACCTGTAAAGTATCTGTATAGTATCACATTATAGGGGTAAACTTGGCGCCATGGCGCCTAGAAACAGTGTCAATTGGGTTCTTTTTGACACTGGTCATAAATAGAGGTGCTCTTGTGCCATAGTGTGCCGCGCTTACCTAAGTAGGCACAATTCCTAGTTTGGGCGCTTGGCGCTTTCTCTAGACCTGTATAGTATCTGTATAGTATCACATTATAGGGGTAAACTTGGCGCCCTGGTGCTTTAAAACAGTGTCAATTAGGTTCTTTTTGACACTGGAAACCCTTAGATGCGCTCTTTTACCGAAGTGTTCCGGCCTTCCCTAAGTGGCACAATTCCTAGTTTTGGCGCATGGCACTTTCTCTAGACCTTAAATGTATCACTATAGCATGACATTATAGGGGTTAACTTGGCACACTTGTGGCTAGAAAAGGTGTAAATTGGGTCCATTTCGACACTAGAAACCATTTGACGCGCTATTGTGCCATAGTGTTCCGGGTTTCCTTAAATGGCACAATTCTTAATTTGGGCGCTAGGCGCTTTCTCTACACCTGTATAGTATCTGTATCATATCACATTATAGGGGTAAATTTGGCGCCCTTGCACATAGAAACGGTGTCAATTGGGTCCTTTTGACACTTGAAATCGTTAGAGGCCCTCTTGCACCATGTTATCCCGGGCTCCCCTAAGTGGCACATTTCCTAAATTGGGCGCTTGGAGCTTTCTCTAGACCTGTATGGTATCTGTATCATATCACATTATAGGGGTGAACTTGGCGCCCTGGGGCCTAGGAACGGTGTCAATTGGGTCATTTTTGACCCTAGAAACCATTAGTGGCGCCCTTGCACCATAGTATTTGGGGTGTCCCTAAGTGATACAATTCCAAGTTTGGGCGCTTCGCGCTTTCTCCTCACCTGTAAAGTATCACATTATAGGGGTAAACTTGGCGCGGTGGCTCCAGGAAACGGTGTCAATTGGGCCCTTGTTGATACTGGAAACCGGTAGAGGCGCTCTTAAGCCGTAGTGTTCTGGGCTCCCCTTAGTGGCACAATTCCTAGTTCGGGTGCTGTGCGCTTTCTCTAGACCTTACAAGTATCAGTATAATATTACATTTTTGAGGTAACTTTGCGCCCTGCTGTCCAAAAACGGTGTCAATAGGTTTCTTTTTGACACTGGAGACCATAAGAGGCGCTCTTGCGCCGTAGCGTTCTGGACTTCCCAAAGTGGCACAATTCCTAGTTTGGGCGCTAGCTGCTTTCTCTACACCAGTATAGTATCTGAAGAGCATGACCTTAAAAGTGTAAACTTGGCACCATTGCGCCTAATAACGGTGTCAATGGGGTCCTTTTTGACACTGTTTCCATTAGAGGCGCTCTTGCACTGTAGAGTACCGGGTTTCCCTAAGTGGCACAGCTACTAGTTTGGGCGCTTGGCGCTTTTTCTACACCGGTATAGTACCTGTATAGCATGACATTATAGGGATAAATTTGGCGCCCTGGTGTCTAGAAATGGTGTCCATTGGGTTCTATTTGACACTGAAAACGATTAGAGACGCTCTTCTGCCATGTTGTTTTGGCTTCCCTAAGTGGCACAATTCCGAGTTTTGCCGCTTGCTGCTTTCTCTACACCTGTATAGCATCTGTATAATGTATCATTATAGGGGTAAACTTGGCGCCCTAGCGCCTAGAAACTGTGTCAATTGGGTTTTTTTTTACCCTGGAAATCATTAGAGACAATCTTGTGTCGTGTTGATCTGGGCTAAGCAAAGTGGCACAATTCCTAGTTTGGGCGCTAGGCGCTTTCACTTCTATAGAATCAATATAGCTGACTTTAAAGGGGTAAACTTGGCGCCCTGGCGTCTAGAAACGGTGTCAATTGGGTTCTTTTTGACGCTAGAAACCATTAGAGACGCTCTTGTGTGATGTTGTTCTTGGCTTCCCTAAGTTGTACAATTTCTAGTTTGGGCGATAGCAGCTTTCTGTACACCTGTATAGTATCTGTATAATATCACATTATATGGGTTAACATAGCGGCCTTGTACCAAGAAACGGTGTCAATTGGGTCCTTTTTCACACTGGTCACCATCAGAGCTCGAGGCGCTCTTGTGCCTTAGTGTTTCGAGCTTCCCTAAGTGGCACAATTCCTAGTTTGGGCGCTTCGCGCTTTCTCAAGACTTGTATAGTATCAGCATGGTATCACATTATAGTGGAAAACTTGGAGCCCTGGCATCTTGAAACGGTGTCACATGGGTCCTTTTTGAGACAGGAAACCATTAATGGCGGTTTTGCACCGAAGAGTTCTGGGCTTGTCTAAGTGACACAATGCCTATTTTTGGCGCTTGGCGCTTTCTCTAGACCTGAAAAGTATCTCTGTAGCATGACATTATAGGGATAAACTTGGCGCCCTTGCGCCTAAAAATGGTGTCCTTTTCGACACTTGAAACCGTTAGACGCGCTCTGGCACCATGCCCGCTTTCCCTAAGTAGCACAATTCCTAAATTTGGCGCTTGGTGCTTTCTCTAGACCTGTATTGTATCTCTTTAATATGACATTAAAGGGGCAAACTTGGCGCCCTGACGCCTAGAAACAGTGTCAATTGGGTCCTTTTTGACTCTAGAAATCTTTGGAGGCGCTCTTGCGCTCAAGCGTCCCGGACTCCCCTTCGTGGCACAATTCCCAGTTTGGGCGCTAGCCGCTTTCTCTACACCTGTATAGTATCACAGTTTAGGGGTAAACTTGGCGCCGTGGTGCCTAGAAACAGTGTCAATTGGACCCTTCTTGATTCCGGAAACCGGTAGACGCGCTCTTTTGCCATGTTGTTCCGGGCTTCTCTTAGTGGCACAATTCCTAGTTTGGGTGCTGGGTGCTTTCTCTAGACCTGTATAATATCTGCATAATATCACATTATAGTGGTAAACTTGCCGCCATGTCACCTAGAAACGGTGTCAATTGGGTCCTTTTTGACACTGGTCACAATTAGAGGCGCTCTTGTGCCATAGTGTTCCGGGCTTTCCTAAGAGGCACAATTCCTAGTTTGGGCGCTTGGCGCTTTCTCTAGATCTGTATAGTATCTGTATAGTATCACATTATAGGGGTAAACTTGGCGCCCTGGTGCCTTGAAACGGTATCATTTAGGGGTTTTTTTGACACTGGAAACCCTTAGATGCGCTCTTTTGCCGAAGTGTTCTGGCCTTCCTTAAGTGGCACAATTCCTAGTTTGGGAACATGGCGCTTTCTCTAGACCTGAAAAAGTATCACTATAGCATGACATTATAGGGGTAAACTAGAAACGGTGTCAATTAGGTCCATTTCGACTCTGGAAACCATTAGACGCGCTATTGCACCATAGTGTTCCGGGCTTCCCTAAGTGGCACATTTCCTAATTTGGGCGCTAGGCGCTTTCTCTACACCTGTATAGAATCTGTATTATATCACATTTTAGGGGTAAACTTGGCGCTCTTGCACATAGAAACGGTGTCAATTGTGTTCTTTTTGACCCTAGAAACCACAAGTGGCGCGCTTGCTCCATAGTATTCCGGGCGTCTCTAAGTGGCACAATTCCCAGTTTGGGCGCTTTCTCTACACCTGTATAGTATCACATTATAGGGGTAAACTTAGCGCTCTTGCGCCTAGAAACGGTGTCAATTGGGCCCTTGTTGATGCTGGAAACCGGTAGAGGCGCTCTTAAGCCCTAGTTTTCCGAGCTCCCGTAAGTGGCGCATTTCCTAGTTCGGGTGGCTGCGCGCTTTCTCTAGACCTTAATAGTATCTGTATAATATCAAATTTTTTGGGTATCTTTGCGCTCTGGCGCCTAGAAACGGTGTCAATTGGGTTCTTTATGACACTGGAAACAATTAGACGCACTCTTGCACCGAAGTGTTCTGTACTTCCCAAAGTGGCAGATTTCCCAGTATGGGCGCTAGCCGCTTTCCCTACACCTGTATAGTATCTGTAGAGCATGCCTTTATAGGGGTAAACTTGGCGCCGTTGCGCCTAGAAACGGTGTCAATTGGATCCATTTTGACACTGGAAACCATTAAAGGCCCTCTTCCGCTGTAATGTACAGGGCATCCCTAAGTGGCACAATTACTAGTTTGGGCGCTTGGCGCTTTCTCTAGACCAGTATAGTATCTGTGTAGCATGACATCATAGGGGTAAACTTGGCGCCCTGGCGCCTAAAAATGGTGTCAATTGGGTCCTTTTTGACACTGGAAACCATTAAAGGCGCTCTTCTAATGTAGTGTTCCGGGCTTCTCTAATTGGAACAATTACTTGTTTTTGCGCTTGGCGCTTTCTCTAGACCTGTATAGTATTTGCATAGTATCACATTATAGGGGTAAACTTGGCGACCTGGCGCCTAAATTGGTGGCAATTGGGTCCATTTTGACACTGGAAAAAAGCAGAGGCGCTCTTTTTGCAATGTTGTTCCGGGCTCTTTTAAGTGGCACACTTCCTAGTTTTGGGCGCTTGGCGCTTTTGACCATTTGGAAAAGTTAGAGCGCATTTCCTAGTTCGGGTGGCTGCGCGCTTTCTCTAGACCTTAATAGTATCTGTATAATATCACTATTTTTGGGTATCTTTGCGCCCTGGCGCCTAGAAACGGTGTCAATTGGGTTCTTTTTGACACTGGAAACAATTAGACGCACTCTTGCACCGAAGTGTTCTGTACTTCCCAAAGTAGCAGAATTCCTAGTATGGGCGCTAGCCGCTTTCCCTACACCTGTATAGTATCTGTAGAGCATGCCTTGATAGGGGTAAACTTGGCGCCGTTGCGCCTAGAAATGGTGTCAATTGGGTCCTTTTTGACACTGGAAACCATTAAAGGCGCTCTACCAATGTAGTGTTCCGGGCTTCTCTAATTGGAACAATTACTTGTTTTTGCGCTTGGAGCTTTCTCTAGACCTGTATAGTATCTGTATAGTATCACATTATTCGGGTAAACTTGGCGCCCTGGCGCCTAAATTGGTGGCAATTGGTTCCATTTTGACATTTAAAAGCGTTAGAGCGCTTTTGTGCCATGTTGTTCAGGGCTCTCCTAAGTGGCAAAATTCCTAAATTTGGCGCTTGGCGCTTTGTCTAGTCCTGTATAGTATCTGCATAATATGACATTATAGGGGCAAACTTGGCGCCCTGGCGCGTAGAAACAGTGTCAATTGGGTACTTTTTGACACTAAAAACTGGTAGAGGCGCTCATTTGCCATGTTGTTCTGGGCTCCCCTAAGTGGCACAATTCCAAGTTTGGGCGCTGGGCGCTTTCTCTATACCTGTAAAGTATCTGTATAATATCACATTATAGGGGTAAACTTGGCGCCCTGGTGCCTAGAATCAGTATTAATTGGGGTTTTTTGACACAGGAAACTGGAAACCTTGGCGCCGTTGCGCCTAAAAACGGTGTCAATTGGGTCCTTTTTGACGCTGAAAACCATTAGAGGCGCTCTTGCACTGTAGTGCACCGGGCATCCCTAAGTGGCACAATTACTAGTTGAATTACTAGTTTTGGCGCTTGGTGCTTTCTCTAAAACTGTATAGTATCTGTGTAGCATGACATTATAGGGGTAAATTTGGCGCCCTCGGTAGAGCCATAGTAATCCCAGTTCCCTTTAGTGGCAAAATTATTAATTTGGGCGCTGGGCGCTTTCTCTACACCTGTACAGTATCTGTATAATATCACATTATAGATATTCAGTTCTATTGTATAATATTGACAGAGAATATTCAGTTCTATTGTGTAAAATTAAAGCAATATGCGCCTAAAAACGGTGTCAATTGGGTCCTTTTTCGACACTGGAAACGATTAGAGGCGCTCTTGCTCCGTAGTGTCCCGGGCTTCTCTAAGTGGTACAATTACTAGTTTTTGCGCTTGGCGCTTTCTCTAGACCAGTATAGTATCTGTATAGCATGACATCATAGGGTTAAACTTGGCGCCCTGGCACCTAGAAACGGTGTCAATTGGGTTCTTTTTGACCCTGGAAACCATTAGAGATGCTCTTGTGCCAGGTTTTTCTGGGCTTCCCAAAGTGGCACAATTCCAAGTTTTGGTGCTAGGCGCTTTCTCTACACCTGTATAGAATCTGGATAGCATGACTTTATAGGGGTAAACCTGGCGCCGTGGCGCCTAGAAATGTTGTCAATTGGGTTCTTTTTGACACTAGAAACCATTAGAGAGGCTCTTGTTCTATGTTGTTCAGGGATTCCTAAAGTGGCACAGTTCCTATTTTGGGCGCTAGGTGCTTTCTCTTTACCTGTATAGTATCTGATAATATACATTAAAGGGGTAAACTTAGCGGCCTTGCGCCCAGAAACAGTGTCAATTGGGTCCTTTTTGACACTGTTATCCATTAGAAGCGCTCTAGTGCCTTAGTGTTCCGCGCTTCCATAATTGATACAATTCCTAGCTTGGGCGCTTGGCGCTTTCTGCAGACCTGTATAGTATCTGCATAGTATCACATTATAGTGGTGAACTTTGAGCCCTGGTGCCTTGAAACGGTTTCACATGGGTCCTTTGTGACACTGGAAACCATTAGTGGCGCTCTTGCACCGCACTGTTCTGGGCTTCCCTAAGTGGTGGATTCCCTATTTCTGGCGCTTGGCGCCTTCTCTAGACGAGAAAAGTATCTCTACAGCATGACATTATAGGGATAAACTTGGCGCCCTTGCGCCTAGAAACGGTGTAAATTGGGTAATTTTTGACACTGAAAACCATTAGAGGCGCTCTTTAACCATAGTGTTCAAGGCTTCCCTATGTGGCACAATTCCTAGTTTGGGCGCTAGGCGCTTTTTCTACACCTGTATAGTATCACATTATAGGGGTAAACATGGCGACGTGGCGCCTAGAGACGGGGTCAATTGGGCCCTTGTTGATACCAAAAACCGGTAGAGGCGCCTTTGCGCCATAGTGTTTCGAGCTCCCCATAGTAGCACAATTCCTAGTTCGTGCATTTTTTTCTTTTCCCTGACCTGAATATTCTTTGTATAATATCACATTTTTGGGGTAAACTTGGCCCCCTGGGGCCTAGAAACGGTGTCAATTGGGTCTTTTTGACACTGGAAACCATTAGAAGCGCTATTGCACCGTAGTGTTCCGGGCTTTCCTAAGTGGTAAAATTCCTAATTTGGGCGCTTGGCGCTTTTTCTAGACCGGAAAAGAATCTCTTTTGCATGCCATTATAGGGGTAAACTTGGCGCCCTTGCGCCTAGAAACGGTGATAAATGGGTCTTTTTTGACACTTGAACATTTTAGAGGCGCTCTTGTGCCATGTTGTTCCGGGCTCCCCTGTATAGTTTCTCTATTATATGACATTTAAGGGGCAAACTTGGCGCCCTGGGGCATAGAAACAGTGTCAATTGGGTCCTTTTTGACACTAGAAACCTTTAGAGGGTCTCTTGCACCATATTGTTCCGGGCTCTCCTAAGTGGCCCATTCCCTATTTTTGGCGGTAGGCGCTTTTTCTACACCTGAAGAGAATCTATATAATAGCACATAATAGGGCTTTGGGCGCTTGGCGCTTTCTCTAGACCTGTATAGTATCTGCAGAGTATCACATTATAGTGGTAAACTTGGAGCCCTGGCTCCTTGAAATGGTGTCACATTTGTCCATTGTGACACATTGAACCAATATTGGCGCTCTTTCACCGAAGTGTTCTGGGCTTCCCTAAGTGGCACAATCTCTATTTTTGACGCTAAGCGCTTTCTCTACACCTGTATAGCATCTATATAATAGAACATTATAGGGGTAAACGTAGCGGCCTTGCGCCAAGAAACGGTGTCAATTGGGTCCTTTTTGACACTGGTATCCATTAGAAGCGCTCTAGTGCCTTAGTGTTCCGGGCTTCCATAAGTGGCACAATCGCTAGGCGCTTTTTCCACACCTGAAGAGAATCTGTATAATAGCAAATAATAGGGGTAAACTTGGCGCCCTGGGGTCTAGAAATGGTGTCAATTGGGTCCTTTTTGACACTGTAAACCATTAGTGGCGCTCTTGTGCTAAAGTGTTCCGGGCTTCTCTTAGTGTCACCATTCCTAGTATGGGCGCTAGGTGCTTTTTCTGCACCTGTAATCTATCACATTATAGGGGTAAACATGGCGACGTGGCACCTAGAGAAGGTGTCAGTTGGGCCCTTGTTGATACCAAAAACCGGTAGAGGCGCTCTTGCGCCATAGTTTTCAGGGCTCCTCTAAGTGGCACAATTCGTAGTTCAAGCACTTTTCGCTTTTTCTTGACCTTAATATTTTCTGTATTATATCACATTTTTTGGTAAATTTTTCGCCCTGGCGCCTAGAAACGGTGTCAATTGGGTCCTTTTTGACACTAGAAACCATTAGAAGCGCTATTGCTCCGTAGTGTTCCGGGCTTCCCTAAGTGGCACAAATCCTAGTTTGGGCGCTTGGCGCTATCTCTAGACCTGTATAGTATTGGTAGAGTATCACATAATGAGGGTTAACCTGGCTCCCTGGTGTCTAGAAATGGTGTCAATTTGGTCCTTTATGACACTGGAAACCATTAATGACGCCCCTGCGCCGAAGTGTTACTGGCTTCCGTAAGTGGCACAATTCTTAGTTTTGGCGCTTGGAGCTTTTTCTATACCTGAAAAGCATCTCTATTGAATGACCTTATAGGGGTAAACTTGGTGCCCTGGCAACTAAAAACGGTGTCAATTGTTTCCTTTTTGACACTTGAAACTGTTAAACGCTCTCTTGTGCCATCTTGTTCATGGCTCCCCTAAGTGGCACAACTCCTAAATTTGGCGCTTGGCGCTTTCTCTAGACCTGTATAGTATCTCTATAATATGACATCATTTGGGCACACTTGGCGCCCTGGTGCCTAGAAAAAGTGTAAATTGGGTCCTTTTTGACACTAGAAACCTTTGAAGGCGCTCTTGCACCATAGTGTTCCGGGCTCCACTAAGTGGCACAATTCCCAGTTTGGGCGCTAGGCGCTTTCTCTACATCTGTATCACAGTATCACATTGAAGGGTTAAACATGGCGCCGTGGCGTCTAGAATCGGTGTCAATAGGACCCTTGTTTATACCAAAAACCGGTAGAGGCGCTCTTCCATCATGTTGTTCCGGGCTCCTCAAAGTGGCACAATTCCTAGTTTGGGCGCTGGGAGCTTTCTCTACACCTGTAAAGTATCTGTATAATATTTCATTATAGGGGTAAACTTGGCGCCCTGGCGCCAAGAAACGGTATTAATTTGGTCTTTTTTGACACTGTTGCGCCGTAGTGTGTATTGCTTCCCTTAGTGGCACAATTGCTAGTTTAGGCACTAGGCGCCTTCTCTACACCACTACAGTATCTGTATAATATCACATTATATGGGTACATTTGAGGCCCTTGCCCCTAGAAACGGTGTCAATTGGGTCCTTTTTGACACTGGAAACCATTAGAAGCGCTCTTGCACCCTAGTGTTCTAAGTTACCGTAAGTGGAACAATTCCTATTTTTGGCACTTGGCGCTTTCTCTAGACCAGCAATAGTATCTGTAAAGTATCAAATTATAGTGGTATATTTGGAGCCCTGGCGCCTAGAAATGATGTAATACTGGAAACCGGTAGAGCCATAGTAATCCCAGTTCCCCTAAGTGGCATAATTCCTAGTTGGGGTGCTGCGCGCTTTCTCTAGACCTTAATAGTATATGTATAATATCACATTTTTTGGGAAACTTTGCGCCCTGTCCATTTGGTCCTTTTTGACCCTAGAAAACATTAGTGGCGCTCTTGCGCCGTAGTGTTTTGGGCTTCCCTAAATGGTTCAATTCCCAGTTTGGGCGCTAGGCGCCTTCTCTGTACGTGTAAAGTTTCACATTATAGGGGTAAACTTAGCGCCGTGGCGCCTAGAAACAGTGTCAATTGGGTCCTTTTTGACACTAAAAACCGGCAGAGGCGCACTTTTGCCATGTTGTTCTTGACTCCCCTTAGTGGCAAAATTATTAATTTGGGCGCTGGGCGCTTTCTCTACACCTGTACAGTATCTGTATAATATCACATTATAGGGGAAAACTTGGCGCCCTGGCGCCTAAAAACGTTGTCAATCGGATCCATTTTGACATTAGAAACGATTTGAGGCGCTCTTGCACCGAAGTTTGTAGGGCTTCCCTATGTGTTATAATTCCTAGTTCGGGTGCTGCACGCTTTCTCTATACGTGTAAAGTATCACATTTAGGGGTAAACTTGGCGCCTTGGCGCCTAGAAACAGTGTCAATTGGGTCCTTTTTGACACTAAAAACCGACAGAGGCGCACTTTTGCCATTTTGTTCTTGACTCCCCTTAGTGGCAAAATTATTGATTTGGGCGCTGGGCGCTTTCTCTACACTGTACAGTATCTGTATAATATCACAACTTGGGGCAAACTTGGCGCCATGGCGCCTGAAAACGGTATCAATTGGATCTATTTTGACATTGGATACGATTTGAGGCGCTATAAAAGTGTGTAGAGGCTTTTATGAAATATATTTACAATTTTAGTTTTGCTGCAGTTTCTCTATAACAGTTTACATATTTTTAAATTTTGGCGCCTTGGCGGAAACATTCATTTGGGCCTTTGTTGATACTGGAAAACAACCCCCTTGCACCAAAGTGTTTTGGAGTTCCCTAAAAGCAGTATTCCTAGTTGGGGGCCGCTGAAACCGCGCTTTCTCTAGACCTTAACCGTTAGTATCTGTAAATATCACATTTTTTGGCTGAAATATTGCCGCCTCTGGCGTTAAAAATATCAATCAATCATTTTTTGACACTGGAAACAATTAGACGCACTCCTGCACCGAAGTGTTCTATACTTCCCAAAGTAGCAGAATTCCTAGTATGGGCGCTAGTAGCTTTCTCTACACCTGTATAGTATCTGTAGAGCATGCCTTTATAGGGGTAAACTTGGCGCCGTTGCGCCTAGAAACGGTGTTAATTGGATCCATTTTGACACAGGAAACCATTAGAGACGCTCTTGCGCTGTAGTGTACCGGGAATCCCTAAGTGGCACAATTACTAGTTTGGGCGCTTGGCGCTTTCTCTAGACCAGTATAGTATCTCTGTAGCATGACATCATTGGGGTAAACTTGGCGCCCTGGCGCCTAAAAATGGTGTCAATTGGGTCCTTTTTGACACTGGAAACCATTAAAAGCGCTCTTCCAATGTAGTGTTCCGGGATTCTCTAATTGGAACAATTACTTGTTTTTGCGCTTGGCGCTTTCTCTAGACCCCTATAGTATCTGTATAGTATCACATTATAGGGGTAAACTTGGCGCCCTGGCGCCTAAATTGGTGGCAATTGGGTCCATTTTGACATTTGAAAGCGTTAGAGCGCTTTTGTGCCATGTTGTTCCGGGCTCTTTTAAGTGGCACAATTCCTAAATTGGGCGCTTGGCGCCTTCTCTAGAACTGTATAGTATCTGTATAATATCACAATATAGGGGTAAACTTGGCGCCCGGGCGAATAGAAACAGTGTCAATTGGGTCCTTTTTGACACTAGAAACCTTTAGAGGCGCTGCTGCGTCATATTGTTCCGGGCTCCTCTAAGTGGCACAATTTCAATTCTGGGCACTAGGCGCTTTCTCTACACAGGTGTAGTATCACATTTTAAGGGTAAACTTGGCGCCGTGGCGCCTAGAAACGGTGTCAATTGCACCCTTGTTGATATCGGAAACTGGTAGATGCGCTCTTGCACCTTGTTGTTTCGGGCTCCCCTAAGTGGCACAATTCCTAGTTTGGGAGCTGGGCTCTTTCTCTAGACCTGTATGGTATCTGTATAATAACACATTATAGAGGTAAACTTGGCGCCCTGGCGCCTAAAAACGGTGTCAATTTGATCCTTTTTGACACTGGAAACCATTAGTGGCCCTCTTGCTCCGTAGTGTTTCTGACTTTCCTAAGTGGCACATTTCCTAGTATTTGCGCTAGGCACTTTCTCTACACCTGTATAGTATATGTATAATATCACATTATAGGGGTAAACTTTGCGAGGTTGCGCCTATAAACGGTTTGAACTGGGTTCTTTTTGATTATGGAAACAATAAGAGGCGCTCTTGTGCTGTAGTGTACTGAGCTTCCCTAAATGGCAGAATTCCCAGTTTGGGTGCTTTCTCTACACCAGTATAGTATCACATTATAGGGGTAAACTTGGTGCCGTGGCTCTTAGAAAGGTGTCCATTGGGCCCTTGTTGATACTGGAAAACGGTAGAGGCGCTCTTGAGCCACAGTGTTCCGGGCTCCCCTAAGTGGCTCAATTCCTAGTTCGGGTAATGCGCGCTTTCTCTAGACCTTCATACTACTGTATAATATCACATTTTTGGGAAACGTTACGCCTTGGCGCCTAGAAACAGTGTCAATTGGGTCTTTTCTGACGCTTGAAACCGTTAGACGCGCTCTTGCGGCATGTTTTCCCGGGCTTCCTTAAGTGGCACAATTCCTAGTTTTGGCGCTTGGAGCTTTCTCTAGTCCTGTATAGTATCTGTATAGCATGACATTATAGGGATAAACTTGGTGCCCTGGCGCCTAGAAACGGTGTCAATTGGGTCCTTTTTATTAGAGGCGCTCTTTGCCCAGTTGTTCCGGGCTCCCTAAGTGCTTGGGCGTTTGGTGTTGGCGCTTTCTCTAGACCTGTATAGTATCTGTATAATATCACATTATAGGGTAAACAGTATTAATTGGGGACACTGGAAACTGGAAACCTGGCGCCTAAAAACGGTGTCAATTGCGTCCTTTTTGACACTGAAAATCATAAGAAGTGCTCTTGCTCCGTAGTGTTCTGGGCTTCCCTAAGTGGCACAATTCCTAGTTTGGGCGCTTGGCGCTTTCTCTAGACCTGTATAGTATCTGTATAATATCACATTATAGGGATAAACATGGCGACGTGACAAATAGAAACGGTGTCAATTGGGACCTTTTTGACACTGGAAACCAATAGAGGCGCTCTTGTGCCTTAGTGTTCCGGGCTTTCCTAAGTGACACAATTCCCAGTTTGGGCGCTAGGCGCTTTCTCTACACCTGCATAGTATCTGTGTAACATGACTTTATAGGGGTAAACTTGGCGCCCTGGCGCCTAGAAACGGTGTCAATTGGATTCTTTTTGACACTGGAAACCATTAGAGACGCTCTTGTGCCATGTTGTTCTTTGCTTCCCTAAGTGGCACAATTCCTAGTTTAGCCGCTAGGCGCTTTCTCTACACCTGAAGAGAATCTGTATAATAGCACATAATATCACATTATAGTATCTGGAAAAACATTATAGTGGCCTTGGCCTGGCCTAGAAACGGTGTCAATTGGGTCCTTTTTGACACTGAAACCATTATTGGCGCTCTTGTGCCATAGTGTTCTGGGCTTCCCTAAGTGGCACAATCTCTAGTTTGGGCGCTAGGCGCTTTCTCTACACCTGTATAGTATCTGTGTAGCATGACTTTATAGGGGTAAACTTGGCGCCCTGGCGCCTAGAAACGGTGTCAATTGGGTCCTTTTTGACACTGGTCTCCATTAGAAGCGCTTTTGCGCCTTAGTGTTCCGGGCTTCCATAAGTGACACAATTCCCAGTTTGGGCGCTAGGCGCTTTCTCTACACCTGCATAGTATCTGTGTAACATGACTTTATAGGGGTAAACTTGGCGCCCTGGCGCCTAGAAACGGTGTCAATTGGGTTCTTTTTGACACTGGAAACCATTAGAGACGCTCTTGTGCCATGTTGTTCTGGGCTTCCCTAAGTGGCACAATTCCTAGTTTAGCCGCTAGCCGCTTTCTCTACACCGGTATAGCATCTGTATAATATCACATTATAGGGGTAAACTTAGCGGCCTTGCACCAAGAAACTGTGTCAATTGGGTCCTTTTTGACACTGGTCACCATTGAAACGCTCTTGTGCCTTAGAGTTCCGGGCTTCCCTAAGTGGCACAATCCCTATTTTTGGCGCTAGGCGCTTTTTCTACACCTGAGGAGAATCTGTATAATAGCACATAATAGGGCTTGGGGCGCTTGGCGCTTTCTCTAGACCTGTATAGTATCTGCAGAAAATCACATTATAGTGGTAAACTTGGAGCCCTGGCTCCTTGAAATGGTGTCACATGGGTCCATTGTGACACTTGAAACCATTATTGGCGCTCTTTCACCGAAGTGTTCTGGGCTTCCCTAAGTGGCACAATCTCTATTTTTGGCGCTAAGCGCTTTCTCTACACCTGTATAGCATCTGTATAATAGAACATTATAGTCGTAAATGTAGCGGCCTTGCGCCCGGAAACGGTGGCAATTGGGTCCTTTTCGACACTGGTCTCCATTAGAAGCGCTTTTGTGCCTTAGTGTTCCAGGCTTCCATAAGTGACACAATTCCTAGTTTGGGCGCTAAGCGCTTCCTCGACACCTGTATAGTATCTGTGTAGCATGACTTTATAGGGGTAAACCTGGCGCCCTTGCGCCTCTTAACGGTGTCAATTGGATTCTTTTTGACACTGGAAACCATTATAGCGCTCTTGTTTTGAAGTTGTTCTGGGCTTCCTAAGTGCACAATTCCTAGTTTAGGCGCTAGGCGCTTTCTCTACACCTGTATAGTATCTGTATAATATCACATTATAGGGGTAAACAAAGTTTGGCACCTAGAAAGGTGTCAATTGGGCCCTTTTTGATACCAAAAACCATTACGCTCTTGCGCCAAAGTTTTCAGGGCTCCTCTAAGTGGCACTCGTAGTTCAAGCGCTTTTCGCTTTTTTTAGACCTTAAAAGTTCCGGGTTTTTCCTAAAAGTCAATTTCCACAATTCATTAAAGTTTGGCCATAGTTGTTCGCCTAAGTGGCACAAAAGTTTGGGCGCTTTCTCTACAGACCTGTATAGTATCTGTGTAAATATTTATAGGGGTAAACTTGGCGCCCTGGCGCCTAGAAACGGTGTCAATTGGGATTCCTTTTTGACACTGGAAACCATTAAAACCTTTTGACACTGGAAACCATTAAAGCGCTCTTGTGCCGTAGTGTTTAGGGCTTACCTAAGTGGCACAATTCCTAGTTTGGGCGCTTGGCGCTTTCTCTAGACCTGAAAAGTATCTCTATAACAAGACATTATAGGGGTAAACTAGGCGCCCTTGCACCAAGAAACGGTGTCAATTGGGTCCTTTTTGACACTGTAAAACCATTAGAAGATAAGCTTTTTTTTTAAAGTTTTCCGGGCTTCCCTAAGTGGCACAATTCCTAGTTTGGCGCTTGGCGCTTTTTCTAGACCTGTATAGTATCTGTATAATATGACATTATAGGGGTAAACTTAGCATCACCCTAGCGCCAAAACGGTGTCAATAAAGAAACTGTGTGTCAATTCAAAGTGTTGAAGGGTCCTTCGAGTGACACTTTTCCATTAGAAATGTAAGGCGCTCTTGCGCCTTGTTCTGGGCTTTCCTGACCTTAAATAAACTGCACAATTCAAATTATAGGGCTTTGGGCGCTTGGCGCTTTCTCTACACCTGTATAGTTTCTGCAGAATGTATCAAACATTATAGGGGTAAACTTGGCGCCCTGGCGCCTAGAAACGGTGTCAATTGGGTTCTTTTTGTCTGTGGTAACCATTTGAGACGCTCTTGTGCCTTGTTGTTCTTTGCTTCCCTAAGTGGCACAATTCCTAGTTTTGGCACAAGGCGCTTTCCCTAAACACCTGTATAGTATCTGTATAATATCACATTATAGGGGTAAACTTTTTTGGCGCCTAGAAAAGTGTCAATTGGGTCCTTTTTGACACTGGAAAATATTTTAGAAGCGCTCTTATAGTTGTTCCGGGCTCCCTAAGTGGCACAATTCCCAGTTTGGGCGCTAGGCGCTTTCTCAAATTTACTTTCATCTGTAAAATATCACATTATGGGGTAAACTTGGCGCTTTGGCGACTAGAAATGGTGTCAATTGGGTCCTTTTTGACACTGGAAACCATTAGTTGCGCTCTTGTGCCGAAGTGTTCTGGGCTTCTCTACGTTGCACAATTCCTAGCTTGGGCGCTAGGCGCTTTTTCGTAATTAGCGATTTTTAAATGTGTGTGCATGTATAATAGACATTTTTGTAAACTTTTCATTAAGTTAATATTTTAGTTGCGAATTTCCCGCGAAAAGTAGAGGCGGCACAATTCCGGGAAATTTCAGTTTGGGCGCTCGCGCTTTCTCTACACCTGTAACAGTATCTGTATAATATCACATTTTTGGGTAAACTTTGGCGCCTGGCGCCAAGAAACGTTGACAATTGGTCCTTTTCGACACTGATCTTCATTAGAAGCGCTCTTGTGCCATAGTGTTCCGGGCTTCCATAAGTGACACAATTCCCAGTTTGGGCGCTAGGCGCTTTCTCGACACCTGTATAGTATCTGTGTAGCATGACTTTATAGGGGTAAACTTGGCGCCCTGGCGCCTAGAAACGGTGTCAATTGGATTCTTTTTGACACTGGAAACCATTAGAGACGCTCTTGTGCCATGTTGTTCTGGGCTTCCCTAAGTGGCACAATTCCTAGTTTGGGCGCTAGGCGCTTTCTCTACACCTGTATAGCATCTGTATAATATCACATTATAGGGGTAAACTAAGCGGCCTTGCACCAAGAAACTGTGTCAATTTGGTCCTTTTCGACACTGATCTCCATTAGAAGCGCTTTTACACCTTAGTGTTCAGGGATTCCATAAGTGACACAATTCCCAGTTTGGGCGCTAGGCGCTTTCTCTACACATCTATCGTATCTGTGTAACATGACTTTATAGGGGTAAACTAAGCGACCTTGAACCAAGAAACTGTGTCAATTGGATTCTTTTTGACGCTAGAAACCATTAGAGACCTCTTGTGCCATATGTTGTTCTGGGCTTCCTTAAGTGGCACAATTCCAAGTTTAGCCGCTAGCCGTTTTTTCTACACCTGTATAGTATCACATTCAAGGGGTAAACATAGCGACGTGGCTCAAAGTTTTTTGAGTTCCCCTAAGTATCACAATTTCTAGTTCGTGCACATTTTGCTTTTTCTTGACCTGAATATTGTTTGTATAATATCACATTTTTGGGGTAAACTTGGCTCCCTGGCGCTTAGAAACGATCTCAATTTGGTCCTTTTTGACACTGGAAACCATTAGAGCGCTATTGTGCTGTAGTGTTCCGGGATTCCCTTAGTGGCAGAATTCCTAGTTTTGGCTCTAGGCGATTTCTCTACATATGTTAGTATCTGTATAATATTACATTATAGGGGTAAACTTAGCGGCCTTGCGCCCAGAAACCGTGTCAATTGGGTCCTTTTTGAAACGGGTTGACAATTAGAGGGGCTCTTGTGCCTTAATGTTCCGGGCTTTCTTAAGTGGTACAATTCCTAGCTTGGGTGCTTGGCGCTTTCTGTAGACCTACATAGTATCTGTTTAGTATCACATTATAGTGGTGAACTTGGAGCCCTGGCACCTTGTAAAGGTGTTAATTGGGTTTTTTTGACGCTAGAAACCATTACTTGCACTCTTGTGCCTTAGTGTTCCGGGGCTTTCCTAAATGGCAGAATTCACAGTTTGGGCACTAAGCGCTTTCAATACACCTGTATAGTATCACATTATGAGGTAAACTTGGTGCCGTGGCGCTTAGAAAGGGGTCCATTGGGCCCTTGTTCATACTGGAAAACGGTAGAGGCGCTCTTGAATTACAGTGCTCCGGGCTCCCCCAAGTGACTCAATTCCTAGTTCGGGTAATGCGTGCTTTCTCTAGACCTTCATAGTATCTGTATAATATCACATTTTTTGGGAAACTCTACGCCCTGGCGCCTAGAAACAGTGTCAATTGGGTCCTTTCTGACACTTGAAACCGTTAGACGCGCTCTTGCGGCATGTTTTCCCGGGCTCCCCTAAGTGGCACAATTCCTAAATTTTTGCTCGGCGCTTTCTTTAGTTCTGTATAGTATATGCATAATATGACATTATGGGAGCAAACGTGGCGCCATGGCGCCTAGAAACAGTGTCAATTGGGTCCTTTTTGACACTAAAAACCGGTAGATGCTCTCTTTTGCCATGTTGTTCTGGGCTCCCCTAAGTGGCACAATTCCAAGTTTGGGCGCTGGGCGCTTTCTCTAGACCTGTAAAGTATCTGTATAATATCACATTATAGGGGTAAAATTGGCGCCCTGGTGCCTAGAAACAGTATTAATTAGGTTTTTTGACACTGGAAACGGGACACCTTTGTGCTGTTGCACTTAATAACGGTGTCAATTGGGTCCTTTTTGACACTGAAAACTATCAGAGGCGCTCTTGCACTGTAGTTCACCGGGCATCCCTAAGTGGCACAATTACTAGTTTGGGCGCTTGATGCTTTCTCTAAAACTGTATAGTATCTGTGTAGCATGACATTATAGGGATAAACTTGGCGCCCTGGTGCCGAAAAACGGTGTCAATTGGGTCTTTTTGACACTGGAAACCATTAGAGGTGCTCTTGCTCCGTAGTGTTCCGGGCTTCTCTATGTTAACAATTATTAGTTTTTGCGCTTGGGGCTTTCTCAAGACCAGTATAGTATGATATAGCAAAGGGGTTAAATTAGGCACCCAGAAACCTAGAAATGGTGTCAATTGGGTTCTTTTTGACTCTGGAAACGATTAAAGATGCTCTGGTGTCAGGTTTTTCTGGGCTTCCCAAAGTGGCACAATTCCTAGTTTTGGTGTTAGTCGCTTTCTCTACACCTGTATAGAATCTGGATAGCATGAATTTAGAGGGGTAAACTTGGCGCTGTGGCGCCTAGAAATGTTGTCAATAAGGTTCGTTTTGAAACTAGAAACCATTAAAGAAGCTCTTGTTCCATGTTGTTCACGGATTCCTAAAGTGGCACAGTTCCTAGTTTGGGCGCTAAGTGCTTTTTCTATACCTGAATAGTATGTTATAATATCACATTAAAGGGGTAGACTTAGCGGCCTTGCGCCCAGAAACAGTGTCAATTTGGTTTCTTTTTGACACTGGTTGACAATTAGAGGGGCTTTTGTGCCTTAATGTTCTGGGCTTCCTTAAGTGGTACAATTCCTACCTTGGGCGCTTGGCGCTTTCTGTAGACCTGCATGGTATCTGCTTAGTATCACATTATAGTGGTAAACTTGGAGCACTGGCACCTTGAAACGGTAGTGGCGCGCTGGCACCAAAGAGTTCTGGGTTTCCCTAAGTGGTACATTTCCTATTTTTGGCGCTTGGCGCTTTCTCTAGACCTAAAAAGTATCTCTACAGCATGAAACTTGGCGCCCTGACGCCTAGAAACGGTTTAATTTGGGCAATTTTTGACACTGAAAACCATTAGAGGCGCTCATTTACCATAGTTTTTCGGGTTACCCTATGTGGCACAATTCCTAGTTCGTGCACTTTTTGCTTTTTCTTGACCTGAATATTATTTGTATAATATCACATTTTTAAGGTAAACTTTGCTCCCTGGGGCGTAGAAACGGTGTCAATTTGGTCCTTTTTGAAACTGGAAACCATTAGAAAGGCTCTTGCACCGTAGTGTTCCGGGCTTTCCTAAGAAGTAAAATTCCTGATTTGGGCACTTGGCCTGTATAGCATGACAATAAAGGGGTAAACGTGGTGCCCTGGCGCCTAGAAACGGTGAAAATTTAGTATTTTTGACACTTGAAACCTTTAGAGGCGCTATTATGCCATGTTGTTCCGGGCTCTCCTGTATAGTATCTCTATAATATGACATTTAAGGGGCAAACCTGGCGCCCTGGCACATAGAAACAGTGTCAAATGAGGTCATTTTTGACACTAGAAACCTTTAAAGATTCTCTTGCACCATATTGTTCAGGGCTCTCCAAAGTGGCACAATCCCAGTTTGGGCACTAGGCGGTTTCTCTACACCAGTATAGTATTACATTTAAGGGGTAAACTTCCCGCCGTGGCGCTGTGAACGGTGTTAATTGGACACTTGTTGATACCCAAAATAGGTAGACGTGTTTTGCGTTCTGTTGTTCCGGACTCCCCTTAGTAGCGCCTCTTGTGCCATAGTGTTCCGGGCAAACCTAAGTGCCACAATTCCTAGTTTTGGCGCTTAGCGCTTTCTTTACACCTGTATAGTATCTGTATAATATCATATTATAGGTGTAAACTTGGCGCCGTTGCGCATAGAAACGGTGTCAATTGGGTCATTTTTGATAATGGAAACAATAAGAGGCGCTCTCGTGCTGTAGTGAACCTTCCCTCCCTAAGTGGCACAATTACTAGTTTGGGCGATTGTTGCTTTTTCTAGACCCGTATCCTATCTAATATAATCCTAGCATAACATTAAAGGGGTAAACTTGGCGCTCTGGCGCCTAGAAACGGTGTTAGTTGGGGTTTCTTTTGACACTGGAAACCATTAGTTGCGCTTTAGTGCCATAGTGTTCTGGGCTTCACTTAATTGAATAATTCCCAGTTTGGGTGCTAGGCGCTTTCTCTTCACCTGTATGGTATCTGTATAGTATCACATTTAAGGGGTAAACTTGGCGCCCTGGCGCCTAGAATTGGTGACAATTGGGTCCATTTTGACATTTGAAACCGTTAGAGCGCTTTTGTGCCACGTTGTTCCTCTTTTAAGTGGCACGATTCCTAAATTGGGTGCTTGGTGCTTTCTCTAGACCTGTAAAGTACAGTGCATCTGTATAATATCACAAGATATGGGTAAACTTGGCGCCCTGGCGCCTATTAACACTGTCAATTGGGTCCTTTTTGACACTGGAAACCTTTAGAGGCGCTCCTGCATGATAGTGTTCTCGGGTCACCTAATGGGCACAATTCCCATTTTGAGCTATAGGCGCTTTCTTTACACAGGTGTAATATCATATTTTAGGGGTAAACTTGGCGACGTGGCGCCAAGAAACGGTGTCAATTGGACCCTTGTTGATATCGGAAACTGGTAGCTAGATGCTCTCTTGCACCTTGTTGTTCCGGGCTCCCCTAAGTGGCACAAACTCTAGTTTGGGCGCTGGGTGCTTTCTCTAGACCTGTATGGTATCTGTATAATAACACACAATAGGGGTAAACTTGGCGCCCTGGCGCCTAAAAACAGCGTCAATTGTGTCCTTTTTGACATTGAAAACAATAAGTGGCGCTCTTGCTCCGTAGTGTTTTGGACTGTCAAAAGTGGCACAATTCCTAGAATTTGCGCTAGACGCTTTCTCTACACCTGTATAGTATCTGTATAATATCACATTATAGGGGTAAACCTGGCGCTGTTGCGCGTAGAAACGGTGTCAATTGGGTCCTTTTTGACAATGGAAACAATTAGAGGCGCTCTTGTGCTGTAGTGAACAAGGCTTTCCTAAGTGGCATAATTTCCATTTTGAGCGCTAGGCGCTTTTTCTACACAGGTAAAGTTTCACATTTTGGTGGTAAACTTGCAGCCGTATCGCCTAGAAACGGTGTCAACTGAACTCTTGTTGATATTGGAAACTGGTAGAGGCGCATTTGTGCCTTGTTTTTCTGGGCTCCTTTAAGTGGCACAATTCCTAGTTTTTGCGCTAGTCGCTTTCTCTACACCTGTATAGTATCTGTATTATATCACATTATAGGGGTAAACTTGGCGCCTTGGCGTATAGAAACGGTGTCAATTGGGTCCTTTTTGACAATGGTCACCATGGGGGTCGCTCTTGGGCCGTAGAGTTCCGGGCTTTTCTACGTGGTACAATTCCCAGTTTGGGCGCAAGGCGCTTTTTCTAGACCTGAAAAGTATTTGTATAGCATGACATTATATGGGTAAATTTGGCGCCCTGGCGCCTTGAAAAGGGGTCACATAGGTTCTTTCTGACACTGGAAACTATTAGTGGCTTTCTTGCATCGAAGTGTTCCGCGCTTCCTTAAGTGGCACAATTCCTAGTTTTGGCGTTTGGTGCTTTCTCTAGATCTGCAAAGTATCTGTATAGGTTGACATTATCGGGATAAGCTTGGTGCCCTGGCGCCTAGAAACGGTGTCATTTGGGTCCTTTTTGACACTTGAAACTCTTGTGCCAAGTTTTTCTGGGCTCTTTCAAGTGGTACAATTACTAGTTTGAACGCTAGGGGCTTTCTCTAGACCAGTATAGCATCTGTATAATATCACATGATAGGGGTAAACTTGGCGCTCTGGCGCCTAGAAACCGTGTCAATTGGGTCCTTTTTGACACTTAAAATCTTAAGAGGCGCTATTGTGCCATAGTGTTCCGGGCTTCCCTAAGTTGCACAATTAGTTTGGGCGCTAGGCGCTTTCTCTACACCTGTGAAATATCACATTTTAGGGATAAACTTGGCGCCGTGGCGCCTGGAAACAGTGTCAATTGGACCCTTGCTAATACAAGAATCCGGTAGAGGTGTTGTTGCCCAATGTTTTTGCAGAATCCCCTAAGTGGCACAATTCCTAGTTTGGGCGTGTAGTGCTTTCTCTAGACCTGTATAGTATTTGTATAACATCAAATTATAGGGGTAAACGTGGCGCCAAGGCTCCTAGAAACAGTGTCAATTGGGTCCTTTTTGACACTAGAAACTATTAGTGGCGCTCTTGCTCAGAAGTGTTCCGGGATTCCTTAAGTGGCACATTTCCTAATTTGGGCGCTTGGCGCTTTCTTTAGACCTTAAAAATATCTGTATAGCATGACATTATAGGGATAACTTGGCGCCCTGTCGCCTAGAAACAGTGTCAACCTTGGTCCTTTTTGACACTTAAAACTGTTAGACGCGGTCTTGCGCCGAAGTGTTTCGGGATTCCTTAAATGGCACAATGTATAGTTTGGGCGCCAGACATTATTTAGTAAACGAGTGTTTTACATCGGGTTCGATAAGCACTGATATATAGTCAATAACCCTTATAAATTATTTTTGTTATTGGCCGCTATCTTGACTTTAGTATCTGAAATTTTGAAGGTGGAATACTAGGGGCCATTTACCCCTTCTGCAAAAAAAAATTGTTATGGTACCATCTGTAGTGTCCGAGATATTGCCCTGCAGTTTTAAGTCCTACTATATAATACTGTACAAATTAACAACGGGTTGAGGGACATCAAAATTCCCTACCCAGGTGTCTGAAATTTTGTTAACCACTTTTGTGAAAAAATGTTGATGGTACCATATTTAGTTTTCGAGATATTGCCCTGCAGTTTTTACCTTTGCCATATAAAACCGTACGAATAAACATCGGGCTCAGGGAAATAACAAAGTGTCCTACCCAGCGATCTGACTTTATGTAGGTGGGGCACTAGTGGCCAGATACTACTTCTGTGAGAAAATGGTGATGTTACTATCCCTTATTTCCGAGATATGGCCCTGCAGTGTTTAGCCATACTATATAATACTGTACAAATAAATATATGGCTAGGGGACATTGAAGGCCCCTACCCAGCGATCTGAAATTTTGTGCTTGGGGTATAAGGGGCCAGTTACCAATTGTTTGAAAAAATGGTGATTGAAAAATATCTAGTTTTTGAGATCTGGCCCTGCAGTTTTTAGCGCTACTATATAATACTGTAAGAAAAAACATCGGGCTGGGGGACATCGAAATTCCCTACTCAGCGATCTGAAATTTTGTGGGTGGCGTACAAGGGGCCAGTTACCACTTCTTTGAAAAACTGGTGATGCTTCTTTTTCTAATTTCCGAGATATAGCCCTGTAGTCTGTAGCCCTACTTTATGATACTTTACGAATAAACATCAGGCTGGGTGGCGTCGAAGTCCCCTACCCAGCGATCTGAAATTTTTGTGGGTGGGGTACTAGGGGCCAGTTTCCATCTCTGTGAAAAAGTTGAGTTTGTACCATCTTTAGTGTCCGAAATATGGCCCTGCAGTTGTTAGCCCTACTATATAATACTGTACGAATAAACATCGGGCTGGTGGACATCGAAGTACCCTAACCAGCGATCTGAAATTTTGTAGGTTGGTACTAGGGGCCAGTTATCACTTCTGTGAAAAAGTGTTTATGGTACCATCTCTAGTGTCTGATATATGACCCTGTAGTTTTTAGCCCCACTATATAAAACTGTACGAATAAACATCTGACTGGGGTTCATCAAAGTCCCCTACCCAGCGATCTGAAATTTTGAAGGTGGGGTACTAGGGGCCAGTTACCACTTCTGTGAGAAACTGGTACCATCTCTAGTTTCCGAGATATGAATCTGCAAATTTTAGCCCTAAAATATATTACTGTACAAATAAACATCGGGCTGGGGGACATCAAAGTCCCCTATCCAGGGTTCTGAAATTTTCTGGGTGGGGTACTAAGGGGTCAGTTACCACTTTTTTGAAAAATGGTGATAGTACCATTTCTAGTTTCCAAGATATTGGCTTGCAGTTTTTAGCCATACTATATAATAAACATAGGGCTGGGGAACATTGAAGGCCCCTATTCAGGGATCTAAAATTTTGTGTTAGGGGTCTAGGAGCCAGTTACCACTTTTATGGAATAAATTGTGATAGTTCTGTAGTTTTTAGCCCTAAACCCTAACCCTACTATATAATACTGTATGAATAAACACAGACCTAGAGTCATCAAAGTTCCCTACCCAGTACAATATATAGAGGATATTCAATGTTTTGTAGTTGAATATGGAATTTATTTCACGAGTGGGACAGGATTTTTTATATTTTCAAGAGTGCGAAGCACGAGTGAAAATATAAAAAAAAAATCCTGTCTAACGAGTGAAATAAATTCCATAGTCAATTACAAAACATTGAATTTTCTGTTTATTACATTTCAAAAAAAAAAATTCTTTGATTTTTTCTCTCTCTCTGTATTTTTGTAATACAGTCATAGACTCGTGACGTCATAGTTGAGCAGTTGAGACGTCATAACTATGTGAAGTGAAAACACTGTAAACATGGATTTAGCAACATATGTTTGGTAATTTTGACAGTTTCATTCGTTGTCAGAATGGTTTATTTATTTCTATCTATCTTATATTAGGTCAAGGGAGATTTTCTTTACAGCGATCTTCGTTATGGGAAGGGAAATCGAGAGTTTTCCCGCACTTCTGATATTCGTCACACTGTGACAGGATATCATTTTAATACCCGTTCACAGTGTGACAGGATATCATTTTTATTCAATGGATAAATTACAGTATTTCACGGGTAAAAATGTAATAAGAATTCATTATTCGATATTGTTGTGTAAACTTTAACTTTTACCTATTCAACCGTTTTTTCAAAATGTTTTTAAAGCATATTGATATTTTCTGTTAAGAGAAGGTATTTGAATTGCAATATTTGATTCAAAGTAAAAAATCGTGGATACTTTTTGAATTTGATAAATGTACCGTTTTTGTATTGATATTATTTCTTTGTAGGCTTACAGGGTTACTGATATTATTATCAACTAACGAAACTCATATATTTCTGTTTATCGTTTTAAAGTTCTGTAGAAAAATTATTAATAACTTGTCCTTTAGTGTTTTACAGATTGAAAAGACCCGGCCATCATAAAACATAGTGCCTAGACAAACGATATGCCGCTAAGTGCTTGCATTTCATGACAAAACATTATATAAATCTAAATTCTCAGAGTTTTCTGATTACAACTTGAATTCACCATTCGTTATTTTTGTGTTAACTTTAACTTTTACACATTAAAAGAATCTACCATATTTTAAGACTAATGTTTCTACAACATAAACATTTTCTTTAAAACATGTTGATATTTTTTCTGTGAAGAGATAGCAAAAGAGAAGCTATTTGAATTATAATATTTGAGGCGAAGCCAAAGATGGTGGATACTTTTTAAATTTAATAAATGTACCGTTTTCGTATCGACAATATTTCTTTTCATACTTATAGGGTTACTGATATATAATCTAATGAAACTCCTCTATTCCATTTTTTGCTTAGGTTTCTGTAAAAATTTTGTTTTACTACTTATGCATTATAACAATAGTTCGAATTTTTATCGAAGCTACAGTGTATATTATTTTTTACATGGGTTTTCAAATCATTTGAATTGTTTTTTGAAAAAAAATGTAAGTTATTAATTTTAGTGAAACGAACCATTATGCCACAAAGTGCCCACACCGGCGATATGTTGTTAAGTGCTTGTATTTCGCGTGAAAGATTCAAAAAGAGAAGCTTTCTACAATTATATTACTTGAAGCAAAACCAAGAATCTTGGATATTTTTTTTTTCAATTTAATAAATGTATCGATTTTGTATGCATATTATTTCTTCTCAGGCTTTAAGGGTTAGTGATATGCTATATAACGTACAATTATGCGATTGTTTATCGCAGATACATAATTTTAACATGGCATATTCACAAAATAAAAACTGGTGTTGAAAATTCATATGCTAAGTTATAAATTTAATTTAAAAAGGCCTTTTATGCCACAAAGTGCTCATTTACCCGATATGCCGCTAAGTGCTTGCATTTCATGACGTTCATGTAAATATAATAAATTGAACACTCGCATCCTTTTTATTACAAGATGAATTAATAATTCGCTATTGATGTTTTACCTTTAAAACTTTTACCAATTTAAGAATTTGAAAAAAAAATCAATCGTCTTTTAACTTTTTTTGTTTTTTTAAAACATATACATTTTCTTGAAAGAACATCCCGACATTTTCTCTGTAGAGAAACGGCAATCGGAAAAGTGTTTAGAATAAGAATAAGTCATGCAAAGCCAAAACCCCGAGCCTGATGTTTATTTTTACAGTATTATATTATAGGGCTAAAAACTGCAGGGCCATATCTCGGAAACTAGGGATGGTACCATAGCCATTGTTTCAGAGAAGTTGTAAAACCAGTATCCAATCCACAAAATATATCATCCCTTGGTAAGGTACTTCGATGTCCCCCAGCCCGATGTTTATTTGTACAGTATTATATAGTAGGGCAAAAAAGAGCAGGGCCATATTTCAGACTACTCAGAAAATGCAAGAATTTAAATTTATATAAAGTTATATCACGGATTGCAAACACTTAGCGGCATATCGTCTGTATGGGGACTTTGTGGCATAAAGGGGTCTTTTAAATTAAATTCATACTTTATATTTTTGTTCAAATGAAATTCTAATGCTTGGAAAAAATGTAAACAATAAAATATCTGCGATGACATTAGTTATAAGGGAAGCGTGATTAATCATGTGTCTATAAAATTTAACAACAGCAAATATTTGACGAGTTTTGTTAGATGTCACGGAATGCAAGCAGCTAGCGGCATATCGTCTCTGTGGACACTTTGTGGTATAATGGATGTTTATATATTAAATTGAAATTAACTTTATTTTTCAAATAAAATTCTAATGGTTTGGAAAAGCATGTAAGCAATAGTATATCTGCATTGAAAATTTGGATTATTGTTATAAAGGAAGAGTTATAAACTATTTGTCGTCTATAGAATATAACAAAACGAAAATTTAACAAGTTATGTTAGATAATCTATCATTACCCATCTAAGCCTTAAAAGAACTAATGTTCATACGAATACAGTATATTTATTGCCTTTAAAAAGATTCTTGGCTTTCCATCAATTATTTTTATTCTAGACACTTTTTCTATTGCCGTTTCTCTGTAGGGAAAATGTCGGGATGTTTTTAAAGAAAATGTATAATATGTTTAAAAAATTGTTTGTTTTTTTTTTCAGATTCTTAAATTGGTAAAAGATGTAAAGGTAAGATAATTCTAGCAAATTATTTATTCATATTGTAATAAAAAGGATGTGAGAGTTGAATTTTTTTACATTTATGTCATGAAATGCAAGCACTTAGCGGCATATCGTGTTAGTGAGCACTTTGATGCATAAAGGGCCTTTTTAAATTAAATTTATAACTTAGCATATGACTTTTAAACGCAAGTTTTTATTTTGTGAATATGCCATTTTGAAATAATGTTTCTGCAATAAACAATCGCATTACATTGTAATATTGAAGAAGTAATCAATAATTTTTCTACAAAATTTTACAACGAATAAAGGTTGGCGACTCACGTTATATAGCATATCACTAACCCTTTAAGCCTGAAAAGAAATAATGTGCATACGAAATTGAAACATTTATTAAATTTAAAAAAATATCCAAGATTCTTGGTTTTGCTACAAATAATATAATCGAAGAAATCTCTCATTTTTAATCTCTCACACGAACAGCAAGCACTTAACTGCATATCGCCTGTGTGGGCATTTTGTGGCATAATGGTTCGTTTCAATAAAATTATTAACCTACCATTTATTTAAAAAAACAATTCAAATGATTGGAAAACCCATGTAAAAAATAATAAGCTTCGATAGAAATTCGAACTATTGTTATAATGCATAAAAAATAAATAATTTTTCTACACAAAAATTAAAACGAATAGACGAGTTTCATTAGATTATATATCAGTTACCCTATAAGCCTGAAGAAAAAAAAAATATTGTGGATACGAAAACGGTACAAAATTTAAAAGTATCCACCATGATTGGCTTTGCATCAAGTATTATAATTAAAATACCTTCTCTTTTGCAATATCTTTACAGAAAAAATATCCAAATGTTTTTAAAGTTTATGTTGTAGAAACAGTAGTCTTGAGAAATGGTTGATTTTTCAAATGGGTAAAAGTTACCCAAGAATATCGAATAATGAATTCATATTCTACTCAGAAAATGCAAGAATCTGAATTAATATAAAGTTATGAACAACAACAACAATTTGACAAGTTCCGTTAGATAATATATCATTTAACCTGTAAGCTTTAAAAGAACTAATGCGTTTTAAAAACGGTAAAGTTAAAAGACGATTGATTTTTTTTCCAATTTTTATAATGGGTAAAAGTTAAAGGTAACAAATCAATAGCGAATTATTGTTTCATATTATAATAAAAAAGGTGTGTGCGTTCAATTTATTATTTTATTCTTGTTATATTTACATTTTTCCCAGATACTAACGCAAAAAAAATTTTAAAAAAAATAAAAATTTTAATTAACTTCCAAAGCTTACTATCTGCAATGTATCCAAAAAGAGAATGTATCAAAAAATCAAAATTAAATATCAAAATCTTAGCAACAGAATACAGGAAGGGGTCCGGTTGAAAGAAAGGGAAAAATGGTTTTAACAAAATTGATAAATTTATTATGATATATCTATCATGAACCATATACTTCTAGATAATTAATTTCCTTAGTAAATTTTACTAAGTTTGTTTTTTAAAGAAAAAAATTACTTGTTTAGCATTTAAATTAAATAATATCAGAATAAGAAAGCTAAACAATATTCTTGATTAATTTTCTCAGGGAAGTGAAAATAATTTCAATCTTTACCATCTTCTGTTTTCTTTATTTTAAAGCAGATCAGTACTTTCAATTCTTTGATTATTATATATAATGCAGGTCATAAAGAGCGACAACTCGTTTGTTTACATATTCTCGATCATATTTTCTGTGCGACGAAAAAGTTTGATGGTAGCTAAAAGAAAGTGTGTGTGTGTGTGTGTTTATGCTCATTTCCTTTAAAAATAATCAAGTGATATCCTGATCTAATTTCAAGAATTGCATTTGCGATCAATATTCAATAAACACGCAATACACCTCTTCTACATCTCTTTTTACATTGACTGATTGGGTACAAGTTTAATATTTGAATATGTCCAAGGTATATATTCTTTTATTATCTTTATAATTAAAAGACTAAAATTCCGCAAGGAAAAAACCTTATCAGATAAAAAAAGCTGATGAAATTTGATGGGTTTCAATATTTTATTGGACAAAAGATGAAGTAAATGCACAACTTCACTGAATAAAAGAGACAAGAACGTAACAGTTTTCGCCCTTAACAACACTTAACTCTTGGTTTAACTTAAGTGCTGTTTGTATCACCGACTTGAGTGATGTTAAAAATATATATACTATGTATTTTTTAGATCTCATCAAATCTCAATTTCTCAAATTATCTCGCTCTCCTTTATTTCAAAAAATTTCTCTGCAACAACACCCAAGTCGGTTTCATAACCTACTCTGGAGTTTGTAATCGTATATATATATATATATATATATATATATATATATATATATATATATTGAAAAAAGCTGTAGGCATTGAAGAAAAAAAAGTCTCCATCATTATTCAATCCTTGTTATAAACGTAAACAAAAATCGCATCTGATAAAATTCTATATATTAAAGAAATTAAAATTATTTTCTTAAATATTTGCTATAAATACAAATATATATTAATAAACTTTTTTTTTAAAGAACACGTGAAATAAAAATAATTGTTTATTAAAGGAATGCAACTTACATGCTTTCCACAAGTCGTATTCTGAATTTCTTATAAAATATAAAATATCTTTATTTACCAAAAAAAAACCCACAAGAAAGGAAGTATTTTAACAATGGGTAAATAATACTAACCATGGTCGTTTAGGCGCATTAACCTACTCTAAAAGAAATAAAAATTAATTGATGAAATTTGTAAGTCAGACAATAGAAATAATGATAATAATAAAAACAGTTACTTTAATAATGGTGTAGATTCCCCCCGTCTTCTTAAACTTGTAATAGAATAATATATATAAATAATTTAAAACGGTATGTTATTTTCGTATTAATAAGAAATTGAAATTAGATTTAATTAATTTCCAAAAGAATTTGATACGACAATAAGTAAAATGTCACTCACGGACAACGGATCTCATCCAATGCAGAGACTACCTTGCCAAGGTAGTGATAAATCCGGTTCAAATCATTACATATACACTCACATCTAAAAAATGTTAACAAAGATTTCGGTACAAAGAACAAGACTAATTAAATTGTAAACCTGTATAAATTGATTTTTTTTTCTTATCTAAATTAAAGATAGAGAAAAATCTAAGAATATGTACTTACCTGGACATATTGGATGTTTTTTAGGGGGGCTCCTGAGCAAAGAGTAAAGATTTGTGAGTCTAATTTCAGTTTTTATGTCTGTGAAATTTGTATAAGTTTTAAGGTAAAACATTTTGATTGGAGAGTTGACCAAAAAAAAAAAGAACATAAAAATAGATAAGAAAATGCATGAATGTCAAAATTCTGACAGGAAAATTCTTAGACAAGGAATCTATTCATCATATGATAATGAGAGAGGTGTGTCCTACTCATGAGTAGAAGAAGACATTCCCGTTTTTTAAAGGGAAGTAAAAACTTTTTTTAAGTTGAAGGTCTTTTTAACAATATTTTTGTCTCAAAAAAAAAGAAAATGAAGAAAAGTTGGAATAAAAATGAGGATAAAATGAACTGCAGAATTATGTTGGCAATAATTGACACTTCCTAATTACATCGGAAAATATAGTATTACATAAAGGTTGCTGGTGAAAGTGAGACAGATTCACAATTGTTTAATATATATATATATATATATATATATATATATATATATATATATATATATATATATATATATATATATATCTAAATGTTATGCAGGTATTAACAAAATCTCGTGTAAGCTAATGTTAATGAATTTCTCGGGTCAGGTCAACCTTGATAACACAATATTGACATAGTGTTGAAAAGTCAAAGTGCAATTTTATAAAAACCTGGAGATTAAATATTAAAGTCATCACAATTATTTGGAAAAAAAAACCGAAATAGAACGTTCAAAATTTTTGTTCAACAGCTGAAAATATGTTAGATCTAAATCTACTTTTGATGTTTTGTTTGAATTTTTACATGGTGTATACTAATTGTTTTTGCACTTATCATGTTGATTATTATCGCTGTACAAGTATTGATGCATGTCCATCCGCAGGAGCTAAAGTGGTTGAAGTGAAATGTTGGGTATGAAGTATCTAATCTCAATCTGTGATTAATCAACTGATGATAAGCAGACAGTACCAGGGTCCCATCACAAAATACAGAAAATAATGCAGCAATCAGATTCGTGAGATAGTTTTGCGGAGTCTTCATGAAAGATTAAATTGTGCAGGCAAAACTAAAACTCTTCCTGATAAAAGCTAATTAAACTTCTAAAGACTCTTTGAAGTCAAAGTGACCAATGCATACTAGGAATTATCAAAGGGAAATGGAGTCGTGGGAAACCGTACTCACTGGGTTATTCTTCCCAATCAGTACAAGGTTATCACGTGTCACGAGTACCGAATCCAAGGTGCGTGACCCATTAGTATTATGGTGTGTTCCCTGAGAGGAGGCAAGGTTTTTTGTCCAGGTAATGTGGTTTTTACGAGTTGATGGCATCAACTCAAGTTATCTTACTGGTAAGGTATTCCCCATGTATCGAAACTAATCACATTTTCGTTTGAGTATTTTGCATACAGATTCTTGTATAATATTGGCTTATTTACAATATTCATGTACTACAGAATAAGAAGGTGTTTTTTGATATGATTTGAAGTGTTTATAAACTTAAATACTTACTATTTTATTATTCTGGAATTTGTGTCAATCCGCGAGAGAAAATAGTGCAAGGGGCATGCATGCAGTCAAACATTGTGATATATTGTGCAAACAAAGTTTTGATTTCTAAGTCAATGAATACTAGTATCTTCAACTATTTCAACTTATTTTAAGTAATTTGAAAATATATTTTGAAAGAAAATTTACACAATTAAATATTGTACAAACGAGGTTATATTTACAAGACTGATGTGTTAGTGGTATGTAAATAAGCTAATCCTTGCGCTGATCCAGTATGCTAATGACCAGTGAAATTTCCCCGTGATAACTAGTGATGAAGTGTTTATATATAGAACATTACTTATGTTTGTAAACAAAGCAAGGAACACCTAGTTAAAATAGTCGAAGTATATCAAATATCAATCTGTAAAGGGAAGAAATGAGCTGTATCAGTTGATAAAATATTTTTATGTAAATACCATTACTTCTTGTGCAAACAATAAAAGAACCACTGTCTTTCACAATTTAGATCTGCATCAAAACAAGCTTTAAATACAGTAAAGGTCACTTAACATGTCTTATCTTATTGTCTGCGCTACTCTGGAAAGAGAGTTCCTTTACTATATATCCAGCTGTGTCTTACTATCAGATGCTAGCAATGTGATTCAGTGAATAGTACAGAAGACAGTAAAAAATAATAACCAAAAAAAAAAATACAGAAAGATTAGATAGGGTGTTATTCATAAATAAAATGAGAAATTTGTTTATAAATGTTAATCAAAAGACTAAAAAATCAAATATATTCAATAGTAAATAGATTATTTAAACGATAATATACCATGCCATTGCCATGATTGTGATAAAAGTTTTAGTTTTCAGTCAAAAAGCCAAAAGAATGAAAATATTAATCCTTCATGGATTTATCAATAAAGTCATGTAGTTGAATTACAAAAGAGCTTAATTGAATGAAATGCAATATTGTATGTGCAAAGCAATAAATTGAAATCAGGTAGATATATTTCAAGTGTGTGTAAACCAAACAAAAAACATAAAAGTAAAATGTTCATTTCAAGTAAAAGTCAAAAAGCGTTGAATTTTAATAGCAGCTAAAAAGGGAGAATTTAAGAATTTATTTTGCATATCAAAGACCATACCAGACAAGGAGTTGAATTTCACGAGTGGCTAAATCAAGAAAATATCACATGCAGATTTTGAAAGATGAGGAGCCGAATTTCAATACTGAAAATGTCAAATTATTTGTCAATTTATGAAAATATTTGATGTGCATATTATTGTGCATATTAATGATTTTATTCATGTACACTCTTTGTAAGTTATAATTCCCTATTTTAATATTGTTGAAGGTTGGTCCTCTTAGTTTGAAATATTTGTGTGAAAAGCTGCTTTACTTATTTTTTTCATCAGAGCACATAACACGTATGTATATGTATCAGTAACCTTAACTTATTTTAACAGTAAGTAGTTGATACTGACATCGTGCGTTCGAATTCCACTATGGGATGTGGCGACTGGTCCAGATGAGAACGTATAAATGGAGGTCCTTTGTCGCAGTATGTGCTGGCACAAAAAAAATCCATCACTGATCAATGGCCGTAAGTGCCGAGCACAGTATGATAGGGCAAAAATTTGCAACTCTCCATTGGAAAGTGATGATGCCAGATCATATGAGTAAAAATTCTCGAGAGGGATGTTAAACAACATACAAACAATACCCATCAACTCGTAGCAGTACTTTGATTTATGTTTGTAAGAAGGTAATTGATTTTTGTTTAGTACTACTTTTTTACAGTGATGTTTCAGAATGATCTCTTGTATCGGTATTTTTTCATTTTTCAGATTTTCAAACGATTGTTTAAAAATTAATTCCGCTAAAAATCATATAGAAAAAGCAGACTTTAATTCTACGGAAATTGTTTTTTTTTTTACATTTATGTTATTGTCTTTTTTTTAAATTATTTTTTGGGGCAAAGCTGGACTTACAGTAATTTATATACATCTTTTATTTTTTTTCAGACAACGCAGTTGCGCATCCAACGTTAACGAACATGACATCGCTACAAGATAATCGTAAGTTATAATACTGATCTTAATTTCATTCCCTCATGGATTGTACTAAGGAAAAATTGTTACAAAATGATTGCATGCCACTGTTACTTGTTTTTATGATTATTGGTAATTTTTCCTCTAACTTCGATTCAAAACTTGTTTTTCCCCTTGAACTACGTTTTAAATGTTATAAAGTCTCTGAATTATGAATCAGTGATACCTATCAATTTTTCTCTCCTTTTTGTGTTGACATGCGCGATCTCAGCATGCGCTGCATTATGATGTCATACAGTGCATAAAGAAGGCATGTTTCTGATCTGAAGCTCATTCTGTTGTCAGATCCATCAGCGTTTAACAAGGATTTTAATAAGGCACATGCCAACGACTGTTGAAATGGCGAAAACGGGACAGAGAGAGTTATATATAGATCCAAATTTTTTAATATAGAGAGTGAGAATTAGAGCTGCCAAAATGTTAGAGGAGATCAACAACAAAGGACTAGGGCGCATGTGGGACCAAAGTCACCTCCCCATTCACCCCCTTAACCCAAAGATTAATCAGCTGTCGACATGGATTGTGCTAAGGAAAAATTGTTACATGCCCAACGACTGTTAAAATGGCGAGAGAGGAGAGAGTTGGATCAAATGCTTTATCAGAAGAAAGTGGGAATTAGAGCTCCGTAAAAGAAATGTCAAAATACCGGTATAAGAGAGAAGAGCTCAACAACAAGGACAAAGGACTAGGGCGAATGAGGGACCAAAGTCACCTCCACATTCACCCCCTTAACCCAAGGCCATTTCAAAATACTATTATGTGAAACATAATGAATGACAAAAAGCATTCTACAAAACTAAAAGCTCAAGGAGATTTTAAATTGTGAATTTTAAGCTCTTTCCACAAAAGGAAACTAGAGGATTCCTCTTGTCGTTTTTTAAGAGACGTGCTACAAAATCTCAAATACAATTGCTGTGTAATCCTAACGATTACCCACGCCTGAACATCATCCAAGATTCTCTAAAATCTGATATTTGGTACGAATTTATGCAGTGTAAATATTTTTACGAGGACGTCATTTTTAACAAAATAGAAGCCGTTCAACAATCCATTGGGACGGGGGCAACAAATTAGATATGTTTCGGGTCAAGTAGTGAACTCAGAATCAAGCACCTGATGTTGAATCGGAAGACTTTTAAGAAGATGAAACATTCATTTGTTCAGGTTGACAATCTCCGGGAAAAATTTTGTTTGGCACGAGCCATCGTGGTCACTCGGCTACACAGTTAAAAACCAGAACACCCAGACCACGAATGAGAAAAACGATAGCTTGCTATGCGGAAGGGAGATAGAAAACGGAGCCCTAGCCCTCAAGAAACAAGTGGCGTGTGATATCACTCAACCTTTGTGGACCAGAAGAATGGAGGAACAGGTGTTCGCCCCTCTCTATTGGCTGAAAATATTTCAGTTTAATTCCACGTCTTCTAAACTAACCTAAGAGTCTATTTACAAATTCAGGTGAGACGGAATTAATTCAAATGTCATGTAAGACGACCATTATTACGATCCCATCATATCTATGTCAGAAGTGAAGAGGAACAAATATTATTGTGATCATTGCGATGTTAGGTACAGGACTGTCACAGAGTATCGTGACCAGTGCCCTCACCGATGTAATTTGCTCAACTTTACGAAGTTGGTGGGAGTTTATGTGATACCCTGACCTGACCCATTTATATTAAAAAAAAATTATACCTATGACCATTTTCCGGTAAATATGTGTACTGCATGTCAACTTTAAAAAATATCAATTAAGTCATGCAATGAAATACATGTAGATGAATCAAACGTGTAAAAGATGACATAACTGACAACATAATTTAAGAAAAATAAAACTTTTCCCTGAATTTTGGAAATTGAGAAATATAATGTATCGGAGCGGGAGGTTAAATTGTCCTCACCTTTTACGCCCTCTTTCTTTCATAAGGCATTTGCAGATTGAATTAATAGCTATAATTTCAGATTCAGTCATTTTTTTTTTATTTAATATAAGTTTATGCCTTTGTCTTCCAATAAGATGTATGAACATGCTTAACTTTGGTTTCATCAAGCTTTTTTCCAAATATATACCTAGTCATTGAAAATGGATTAGCCCCCCACTTTCCACAGGCACGTCGCAGTATACTTAAAGGCACTGAAGTTCGAACCCCCCCCCCACTCCCCCCTTCGGAATAAGACTTTCGTCTTTGGGACATTGACTTTTTCCTTTTTTTTTTGTTTGTCAGTTTTTTTTAAGGTATTAAACCCCCAACCCCCACTTTAATTTGCTTCCGACACCAATATGTCTTTATAAATAAAGGCTTCTTTATACAAAGAGAGGCATATAGCAAAAGTAAAACTTTCGGCTTATTACAAGTTAATGATTTTTCTAGCTCATCATACTCAAAGGTGTGTTGTAATCTTAGTGATGCCTTTAACATAACAGTTCACAATAATAAATTTGTGGTTTATAGTAAAATTAATGTCCGGTAATGTCTGGCAACTTTTTGTGATCTTGTAATTTTTTTTTATTAATTTTGTTAATTTCTGAACAGCGTAACTTGGGACATCACCCATGATGATGACTGTCAACTCCCAGATTCTTTTATGCGAATACTCAGAGGGTTTAATGTTGAAAATGATGGCTTAATGGTTATTAACAGTATTGTATCTGTTGATGATGGTGTTTAATGTGGTAGAAAAGGATTAAGAGTTAATTTTCTTAACAATATAGCGAATGTTTCGGCAAAACTGCTTACAAGAATATCTTTTTACAATCAAAATTCCGTGCAAATTGAATTCAACCAGAGATGCAAAATTTCTTTAAACATATGAATACCGATTGTTATGAATGGGGTGCAAGCGCACTCTCATAGATGACACATTTGGAAATAGATCCCGTTATCTTATTTTATATTTGTCCGTATCAGAGTAGGGCAGGTTCAATATTATTTTGTCTAGTTTTGATACGAACATTTTTATTAAGATGCTGCCCATGGATAAGAAGGTTAAACACTGGCAAATTCCTGCATTAAATGAAAGTTAGAGGAAGCCACCCACCCCTTACGGAATAGAACTATTTGAGGAGGTGTAGTCACAGGGGCCAGTGATTACTAGTATATTTACTTTTTATGTATTAACTATATAAATATATACATTCATATACAAATACGAAGCAAGAACTATTCCTTTTGGTGTACGAGTATTTAGTGAAGAGGTGAAATCAAACATAGTATTACCGACCCCTGTGGACGCAGTTTATCAGGAGGATTGTTGCAGCATTTAAATTTTATTGAGGTTTTCTCCTCCACCCCCAACCCAAACTTACATTCAAAAACGTTGCTATTGGGCCTTGCATTGTTAGAATCGCACAAAATATAACAGGTAACGTACTTCTATTAAACTGATAATGTCATCAGCTGGTCATACCTTGTAGTCAATTATCCATTATCAAGTCATTCCTTTGTTTACAATCAAATAACTTTTATTGCCCTATATGACGTTACGTCACGTTATACCAATTATGACGTTTCGTTCACAATTTTCTAGTAAAACAATGCCATACTGCAAACCCTCTTAAAGAAAAAGTAAAATAGATATCCAGAAAAGGAAAACAGTTCCATAAAGCTTGAAGTCTATTCTATCTATTATCAAAATTCCATTAATTTTTTAGATGAGGCATTTTTTGACCATTCGTGGGCTTAACTCTTTGACCTTGACTTCTTTAATATATTTTCCTTTTTTGGAAAAGTTTTTTTGAGGGAAGGTGTAAAACTTAGTCTTAAAATATAAATGAAGACCTACATTAAATATTTTTAGCAATATCAAAACGGAAAATTTTCTTCGAGTAAAAGTATGTGAGGCTAAATTTACATTACATTAAATTTTATAAATGTGCAGATTTGCAGAATTTTCTGCTAAATATCTTTCCACCAAAAGAAATAGTCCCTCATTAACCTTGCTTCTTTGTAGATTTTTGAGCAGTTTTTTCATGGAATGTTAAAAAATTTACATTGTTGAATTTAAATGTTATAAAAATTGAATTTTATTAAGTAGTTTTGAAGTAAAAGCTTCTGTGTGAACTTTTCTAAAAAGCTGACGAGTGACTTACCTTAAGCCCTATGTTGATCAAACTTGCAGGGATGATGCATCTAAGGATGCACGCTACCGGGCTTTCTTGGAATTGAATATCTTAACATGTTCTGATCTTATAGAAATAACTATATAGCTACACAAGCAAATTCATAGGGAAATTTCTTCATCATTGTCTCCGATTGAATAACTGGAATAAACATTTTCTATGTTTTCTAAATGGTCTTGTTGGACACGATTTCTAATAAGGCGCGGAACTAGCACTTGAACAAGCATCCAACACAGGAAGCCACAGAAAGATACTGCAGACAACAAAGGGAAACAACAGAATGATATGCGGACATCACTGGAAGTAAATTTTAATGCATAGTTCTATATCATAATAGAAATGTCTCAAAATAAAAAAAAATGATATTGTGTAATTTATAATTGGTCATCTCTTATTTCCACCTGATGTTGATCGTGATTTGACTTTTGGGGCTGAGGGGGATAGCCGGGTCAACTGAGTGCAGCCCCTGGGGGATAGCCGGGTCAATAGAGTGCATCCCCTGTGGGGGATAGCCGGATCAATTCATTACATATAGCCGGCCCTAAATACGGGGTGTGTTTACACTGTGTTTACATTATACTCTATACGCTGCTACTACGATTCAAAACGCTGCTACTACGATTTTGGCAGCGATTCAAGATTATGACGTCACGCTTTCATTCACAGTCTAGACAGTCTAGCCTAACCAGTTCAAACCGGATTTCCTCAAAACAATAACAAATAACACACAATAACAAAGAACACAGCAATTTTATTCAAGTAAAAAAATACAACCATTTACTTTTTCTTCTTCTGTGCCTTTTCTGTCATCAGCGATAGTTTCCTCTTGTGAGTAGTACTGGGGCCTGGAATCTCTGTTGTTTGCCTTTTTTTTTTTTTTCTTTTTTGTCTCCTTCTTTCATTAAAGGTTTGGTCTGGTGTGTCCCTGAAATCTTGGGTTCTTGAGGCTTTTTCTCCAGTTATTGTATTTCTTTGACGAATTGTTGATCCTCTTCATCCTCTTTACACTGATTAGCCCAATTTCAAAATTTCCAGCACTTGTAACACATATCTTTCTTGGGGCAATCTGGGGCCCAATGCCCTAATTCTCTGCAGATGAAGCATGGGTCCGTCTGTTTAATTTTCTTTTTTTCTCCCGATTCCCCTTGTCCTTCTTCTTTCTGGTAATTGCTTCCTCCTCCTCTCATTTTTTCTTGCATGTTAGTGACTTTTACTTCTTATTTGGATAATTTAGCACGAATCAAACAAAATTAACTGGAGTTGTAAGTTTTCAGATCAGTCACCTTCTTGTCATGATGACGCACCTTCTCACCAATATAATTCAGCTTGTTGTTAAGATCACTCACATTGTTGTTCATATCATTCATCTTGTTGTCTAGAGCAGACAGCATGTTGACAATTCCACCCAGAGTTGTATTTAAGATCCCCATATCTTCTTTATTCGTATATTCTGGAAGATAATACATGCCCAAATCTAATCCCACTGCATCCTGTGACTCTGGCATGGGGGCTCCTACATACCTTGAGGTGTCACATAGCTTAGGTTGTCTGGAGTATTCATCATTGCGTCTGCCATATTATTTTTTCACGTCTGTCAAGTTCGAAATGTCAAGCAAGAATGATCCTCGAATCCCAGCTCCGCTTTATATACCTGCTGTAGGGGGGCGGAGCCTGTGCACGTTTTACCTACGTTTTTTATGCTGACTACACAGGTAATATACTTGGCAGCGATTCAAGCCAGCGGCCCGTGTGCAAAAAATACGATAGACCTACGTTTTTTTTGCTGACTATACAGGTAATACTTGGGCTGTGTGCAAAAAAATACGTTTTACCTACATTTTATACTGGGGTATAAATGAGAAGAAAAGTCTGATCCTTTCTTCACAATCGACTATCATGTCAACCCTGATACACACTCACTCTCTGATTTTAGATGGGTATGATTGTTTAGTACGATGGGCTTAAAATCACCAAGAATCTCTACCCCCGGAGGCAGAACAAGTATTTCAGGAAGCAAGCACTATCATGGAAATCCTTCAGGATTTATGGTTACAATGCCTAACCTTATCACATCATACGACGACCATGGGGAGATTAGCTACCATATATTTTCTATGTCGACATTTGAAAACAATTCTCCCCAGATATGGTACGGACGGAACCTGACCCGTTATTTCGGAAAGCCTTACAGTTTCCTGACCCATCCCCAAGCGCCTAAAGTGATTTCACTGTGGCAGGACGTAGATGCGATGGAAAAAGTATGTATTCAATACGGAATGAAATACCTGGAAATTTCACACAGGCTAAGAAATCCGTAACTTTTAATACCAGCCTCAATCAAATCTACGAATTACCCCCCGAAGACCGGAGAAGTCCCTGGATGGCCCTAGTAGCGGATCGAATACGATTCCGGAGGAGAATTCGACAGTTAGAAGCATTGTTAGTTTTTAAGAAATAAAATTAAAATCATGTAATACTACATCAGTGTTATGTTATTGTATGACGTCATGGATACATTCGGGTTCGGCCTTTCCCCCTTCAATTTCACTTTGTCACTGTGATGGGGCTTTTTTTGATCACTTGACCAAAAGCGATTTTTTGTGATAACCTATCACAGGTCAGGATTTTTAATCACATGATGGATTATCGATGTTTGCCGCGATATTGGACTATCGTCTGCTATTGTGTATAAATACAGGCCCTCCTAGCTCTCGGTATCATTCTGATCGTAGCTGATTTCTAGTTAGCATAGTTAGCATACAAGATGTCGCAGCGACCATTCCATGAGGATTTATACCTCATCCCAGGTATCATCATAGAGTCTCACTTGACAGTAAGAAGAATCGATAACGGAAGGGAGATCTGCAGAATAAACATGGCCCGGATCCAAATGAATAATCGTCATCGGAGGGCACACCCGTACCAGAGATCACCACCACCAGCACCCCGTTCATCACCCCCGCCACCGCCCAGACCTGCTACCCCCAACCCACAATCGCAGGCGCGGAATCAGGGTAGGATCCCGCCTTGGGGGTTTAGAGTACCCGTCGCCAGGATCTTATGTACACTCTGTCTCACTGAGAATGAGGAAAACAATTTCATCTGTTTCAGATATTTACAGAGGCCTGCATGTATATTATGCGCAGCCCGCCTGATAGAAAGGAGTCAGCCCTGCCCTTTATGTAGAAACTCACAGGAGGTAAGAAGACCCTTGACCCAGAGATCGGAGTTTGGAGGTGGTCTGGATGATTCCGATTCAGACGACATCGGCCACCTTGTGATGGAACTTCTAGAGAGCTAGAGGACCGACCCTGACAATAAAATCATGAAAAAAAAAAACAAAACAAAAAAAAAAAAACAACAACAAAACAACAAACAGCCCTTTTAAGGGCTACCCAAATGTTTCGAAAAGATGCCTGCATATACAGTCAAAAAAGAAACGTTTGTGTGTGTCTTAAAAAAAAGATTTCTTTTCCAAAATAGTCAAAGAAACGATTGTATCTTAGGAAAAAGATGATGTTTTTTAAACAGTCAAAGAATCATACACAATTTTATACTTTTTCTCTAATGGTTTGCTCACGACCTCATGATCCCGAGTCCTCTGGATTTTGTTGGGATAAGGGACTGTCACTTCCTCTATTTCTCCTTTGAGCATTTTTTCTAAAGTCTCTAGGGACACGATCTGGGAGGTACGATAGTTGAGAGTGATTCCTTTGACTTTATGAACCTCGGTTCCTTTGCCAGTCCGGTAACCATAATTTTTAGGACCAGCCGACATGAATTTGATGATGTGATGCACATCTTATTCGTCGGTCCATTCTCCTAAACTATTACCCAAGGTAGGATTAAAGGCTCCTTCCCGATGTTGGTAAATGATACTGTCCGTATCGTAATAAAGGACCCGATTTCCTAAAGGTTGTAAAGTCTCGTAGAGGTGTAAGCGAGCATGTGCGGTGGTTAAACAAGCCAGGACCACGTTTCAAAAGGGACATTCTTCGACGAATTCCTGTTTGTCTTGACAATTCACTAGAATCTTGTCTTCATTGGTGTTCTCTTTATTGTCTTAGAGTTGCATGCCCTTGATGTCGAGAGTCGAATCTTGTAAGAGTTGCTGTTATTCCTCTTCTACGTCCAAGTATCTGGTTTTGGGTAATAACAAGCGTTGAGCAAATTTTCCCCACAGACAATTTAAAAAGAGTTAAGCAGTGGTTCTTCTCACTGGATTCTTCTCGATACTGAGAATGTCCATCATGAATCCTTCTTTGTATAACACTTGTCGAATGTAATCTTGTTCTTGTTCTGAGGTCTTACAGTCCGGGGGAAATCCGGACGCTTCCTGTTTGATCTTGAGGAAGGTATCGATGTAAGATCTGAATAACTCTTGACTGCTTTCTTTAAAATGCCATACTTCGTAGATTCGATCTATGGTATATCCCATGTCTAGGGCTTTATGTAATTCGGTCGTCACCTAAGTACCCGTGAGACTACGTTCCTGGTCGGTGTGTTGACATCGATCTTGAAAAGTAGAGTCCTGTCGTTCGGCACACGTGCGACATAAGGGAAATAATAACTTGCCTCCCGTCCGATAAGGTAATACGGGGTGATAGAGGTCTCGGGAAGTAAGACCCGACAGTGAATGAGACCGAAATAATTTCTCAAGTCCTGGAACACGTCTGTGATGATCTCGGGATGCCCTAAGGGAAAAGGTCTGTGTTTCAACACGTAAGGGTATAGTGAACAAACGTCCATGTACCTCATGTCCCCTTCCTCACAATATAATCGAGTGGCATTTGTCCGACCTCCGTACAGGGCTTCTCGAGGGTTTAAAGGATCGGGAATGTCCAGGTCTCGTACAAAATGCTGTAAACTCGCAACTTTTTGCACTTGCTGATCGAAATCGTGCTCCCAGATACCAAGGACGGTATACCCCATTTTCTCCAAAGTCAAAGTCCTTCTGAGGGTTTCTTCGTGTAATTGCTGGCAAGTATATTGGGTCCGGTGAGGATGAGGTTCGGTTTGTAAACTGGGATAGCAGGTGGAGCATCCGTGCCAATAGCACCCGTAAAATTCGTAGACGGTGCGAGTCGCTTCCTGGTATCCGTCGACGGTATAATTTCCGATCTGGACATCGCCCCCGTTTCTGGCATGTTGTTTGTGACATCCACTCTGTTGACTAATCCAGGTGAGCCACCGACAGGCTTTAGCCGAATAGTGTCGTGCCGGTTGATACTCGAGGTTAGGAATGATGGCAATGGTGTCTTCAGGCATGAATTGTCGACGGGAGGCTAAATTAGCAGCAGTGGCAAAAGTGATGGATTCCTGGAAAGGGTCCACATTGAATAAGGTCTTAAGGGTGGCTCTAAACTTTACACAGCATCGGTGCAAAATGTCGACGTCCGAGACACAATACTCTACAAACTCTTTCTGGAAATCAAATAATTTTCCCCTCTGTTGTTCGTACCATTCAAAAAATGCCCGTCGTCCACTGATAGACATTTCGTCCGGATTGTAGAAAGCTTCCGGTGGATAAGGTCCTACGTAATTCTGGTTCTGTTCCGTATTAAAGTGGGGGAAATAGCCTATCCTCAATTCGTCGAATCCGAAAGCGGAGGGCATCTTGGCTAATGCAAACGGTAAGAAATTATACGAGTCGACGAATTTCAGTCCGCATATTTCCATGTACAAGATCTTACTGCCGTTCATGATGACGTTAGGTTTAATGGGGGCAGAATGTACCATGTAATACAAAATGAATTGTCCGTCGTAGCCTTTGAAGTTATGGGCGATGACGATGACCTCGTCGTGTACTAAAGTGGAATTCCTAGTACCTCTAGTGGGTTGTAATAACCAGTCTATGAACTTCTTTAAGGTGTCTGGTCCTTGAAATAGGTGCTGACGGGGTCCCATGTGTTGACAATGAGGACAGGGTTGATCTATGTCTAACTGATTGCAATGTTGACAGACGCGGTGTGCCACACACAGAATAGGGATGTGAATGCCGGTTTCCTGAGTGCATTCGAAATCGAAATAGATGTAAAACTGTAAGGTGTCTTTCCCCTTCTTCTTCTTCTTCTTCTGGGGCTTCTGTTGTACGTAGCACTGATGATCGGTATCGACGATTTTCTTACAGATCTTACACTGTTTCTGTTCTCCGCATTTGTGATGAGGGAATAAATTCTTAGGTATCCAGGACTGACACTTCTCGCATTGTTCCATTAAATTGCAGACAGTAGTGGTGGTCTTCTTACTATGGGGTCTTAAATGATTTTCGTAACAGGTCCTGTTCTTAACATTCCATGGCATTCCTGGCATTTAATCTCGATCCCTTCATCGGGACAATAAGGGTGATGTCCTAAACAATAGGTACAGCGATGAGGGCACTTAGAGCGATGGTCTGTGACCTTCCTGTACCCCACGTCGCAATGATCACAGTAATATTGGTTCCCCTTTTCTCCCGGCATGGATATGATGGCATCGTAATGATGGTCGTCTAACAAAATGTTCAAAGAAGTTCCGTCTCCCCAGCCTTTGAAAATGCGCTCTAAGGTGAGTTTAGTCGAAGTAGACTTGAACTGAAATATTTTCAGTCGATACTGAGGAGCTAATACCTGTTGTAATTTCGTCCACTCTGCATATCCACAAGCTTGAGTGATATCACACTCGGCCTGTTCCATGAGGGCTATGGCTAGGTTCTTCTGGTCATTGGCTCTTACATCTCCTAATTTCCATTGTTTATCCCATTCGGGGTCTGGATGTTCGGGTTTTTGACTGTGTAATCGAGTCACGACGATGGCTCTAGCTAAACAAAATTGATCCCTGGGATTGACGATCCGAACGATGGCTCTATTATTGTTCTTATAAGTCTCCTTATTCACTTGTAAATGCTGGGTTCTGTCTCCACCACTTCCCTCGGGATACTTGACCCGAAACATATCTAATTTCATGCCCCCGTCAACCAGTTTGAAACCCTTTCTGGATTGTTGCACGGCTTCAATCTTGTCTAAAATGACGTCCTCGGTAAAATGTTTACATTAAGTAAACTCGTACCAAAATTCTGATTCCAGAGATTTGTGGCGTATGTTCAGGCGGAGATAATCGTTAGGATCACACTGCATTTTCGATTTGAAAGTTTGTAACATGTGTCTGAATAATCGCTGAACAAATCCTCTGTTTTCTTCCTCTGGAAACTCCTTAAAAATCACAGTGTAAAAATCCTCTTGAGCTTTAAATTTTCTTGAGTGCACCCTTTTATTCACTGTGAATGGTGACGTCTACATATCAGTGAAATATTCTGGAGCGGGACGTAAAACAGTGTACAATCAACAATCGATAATACTGGGATATGGCCTTGGGTTTGGGTGGTGAATGAATAGGTAACTTTGACCCCCCATGCGCCCTAGTCCTTTGCTGTTGCTGACGTTGTTTTTCTAGTTGAGCTCTTCTCTGTAATAGTCTGGCATTTCTTTTCCGAAGCTTTAATTCTCGCTCTTTATTTTCATCAAGAATTTGATCTAATTCTCTTTCCCATAGTTGTCGTTGTCGTTGTTGTTCTAATTGAGCTCTTCTCTGTAATATTTTAGCATTTTTTCCCGGAGCTTTAACTCTTGATCTCTTTTCTCATAAAGAATTCGTTCTAATTCTCTTTCCCTTTTTTCCATTCTAATAATCGCTGAGCACGTAACTGTTTTTTCTTTAGTAGAGTCCATGCCTACCCAGGCAGGGAGGTGGCTCTGACTGTAGAATGAGCTGAAAGTAAGAGAAAAGCCGTATTTATACAGTGGATGACGTCACAATGCATAGGTAAGCATATTTTTTGCACACGGGCCCCTGACTTGAATCGCTGCCAATTATATTACCTGTGTAGTCAGCATAAAAAAAACGAAGGTCTATCGTATTGTTTGCACAGGGCCCTTACAGATGATGCAACAGGTATAAATCGTAGGAACAGCGTATAGAGTATAATGAAAACACAGTGTAAACACACCCCGTATTTAGGGGGCTATATGTAATGAATTGACCAGGCTATCCCCCAGGGGCTGCACTCTATTGACCCGGCTATCCCCCCACGGGCTGCACTCAGTTGAACCGGCTATCCCCGAAAAGGGGCTGCACTCAGTTGACCCGGCTATCCCTATCATCCAGAAAAGTGCACTCATTTGACCCGGCCATCTAGGCTCCTTATACTACTAATGGTTACTGTTGTATCCGTAGTCGATGTTGTATCCACAGTCGATGTATCCGCATTTGGTGTTGTATCCAATGTCGGAGGTGGCTGAAATATTTAAAATAACTAAAAAAAAATCATAAAAGAAGTAAGATTATAAGGCACTTTTTAACATATTTGGTAGTCTTAGATGGTTGAAACATAAAAAAGTTGCATAATAACACAATTCATGACCATCGCTTACTTAACTTTTTGTGATATTCACAACTAACACTGAGATATAACTATTGATAAACAATTGCATAATGTAGGTTAGATAAATTAAGAGATTAATATAATACCAATGTATGAAACTATACCTTTACATTGTTAGATTAACGATAGGGTTGAAAAAACTAATATATCAAGTTAGCTTTAAGAACATTTAAATCATTTCGTAATGAATTAATTTGAATCACCTTCTACACCAACCTTAACATCCTGGGCGGGGGATTCTCTTGTGGTGGTGGTTATCTTGTGGTTGTGATTCTCTTGTGGTGGTGGTTATCTTGGTGAGAAACTAGTAGGCAGGCTAGGGGGACACTCGTAAAGAATATAGAATGTCATATGATGAATAATATACACAGATACAAGCACATGGCCACAAAAATACTTACACAATGTGAATTTAGAGAAGTAAATTTTACTAATAAATGCAGATAGTTGATAAACTGCACCTTAACCTTAACGTCCTGAGATGAGGATTATCTCATTGTGGTGGTAATCTTCGAGTCAATTTCCGAAAACCTTCTGCTAGCGGGAAGGCTAAGGGGAAACTACTAAAGAAATAACAGTTACAAAATGAAAACATGAAGAATGTCACACGATGAACAATATACACAGATAAATATCATACACATTTCAAATCCCCTCAAAATATCTGCACAGGATGACTCGATCTCTAATTAGAATTCTTTCAAGATTTGTGCAAACACCATCACATTCCGCAATGAAAATTCTGCGGATAGAATTACTGCATCTTAAATCAATGGCTGATGATGCTTCAAAAAATTGAAACACGACTTCTCTGCACCCACTATATAACACACAAGATCTCCAGTCACATACCATCATGAAGTCATTTTCTGCACTTTGATATAAAATTAAAGCCATTTACGGAAAAAAACCAGAAACTCATAACATGAAGTGTGGCGAAAAATGTTGTACTCATATCCCTGGATCTACCTGCAATCACGCGAAAAATCAGCAAATTCAATAATCAGATATCAAACCCGATGTATAATAAAGTGCAGGGAAATATTTTTGTTACAGCATCAATGCTGATTTTGATGCTCCCTTTTCTTGCTGATTTTGATGCTAGTTGTCCTTATCCTGATCCTGGTTTGATCCTTATCGTGATGCTGGTTTGAAACTAGGTCAATGCTAGTAATGCTACCGGAAGTGGGATTGGCCTGCCAGAAGTGGATAAATCAAAAACAGCATTGCTATTTTAAGCCATAAAAAAATAATTTTTGGAGTAATTTTTATTTGTAATTTGTTTTAAATGAGTTTTCTTAATCTGATTTCACTTTTTACCGAAAAATTAACGAATTTCGTTTTGTCGTATTGCAATTGTTTAGAAACAAAATCGCGTCACAGTGGAAGTAAATGACTATATATTCATCTTGCGAAGTTATCAAACATATTATTTGATATGGATTGCAGCTAACGGTGCGAAAGTTCTACATATTCTGCATGACTTCTTTCTAAATCATTATAGGACGTTTCTAGATCACCAAGAATATTTTGTAGTACACCATGGTCCTCCATATAACCTAATTCTCTAAATCTGTTGTATATTCTGTGAAACTTGCCCTTTTGCGTTGAACGTCGACGTTTCTTGCCCTATAGCTCAGGATCTTTTGACTCTTCGGGTGGCGGCATGTTCCCTGTGTGTCGAAATGTTGCACTTGGTCAGTTCAGAAATTCACACCGTCATGTAGTAACAATTTATTGTTTCGACCTGTTAATGGATAGATATCTATTACAACAAGGGCACCGCTAAGCGGAGCATCCCCTCGCGGCAGGAACATCTCTGGTAATGGTAATATCTCATGAGAGATAAATTCTAGAGGGACGATAAACATGTCAAAGATTGATAGTACAACGTGTCTTCTTTAAATTCCCTCTCATGAATATTTTGCTCATATGAAGGCTTGCCCGTGAAGAGTTTTTTCTCATACTATGCACTGACGACCATTGAGCAGTGAGGGATCCATTTGTACCAGCATCTATTGGGACATTGGCCCTTGGTTTAAACGGTCTCATTAGAAGGACCAGTCTTCACGTCCCACAGTGGGATTCAAACCCGCAAAATTAGGATCAACTCCCTTACTTTTGAAAAAATACTAAGTGGAGTGTTGTTGTTGATCCAATTTTTTTTTTACAAAATGCAAAGTACAACGCGTCTTGGTTGGTTTGGGGGGGGGGGGGGGGCATAACATTGATACCTAATTTAGGGTAGTAAAGTTTAATAAACGGTATTAAATTGTTTTTCAGCTCTATTTATTTCTTTAACAAAATTATAGGGGGTAGGGGTGTCTATTTTTAACAAAAATCAAACTGCATAGAATTTAAGTTGGGAGGGGGGTGGGTGTCATAATATGCATACAAAATTGGGCAGTTTCCGTTATGCCTAGCAGAAACATATCACGCGTGCTACATGTACAAGTCTCAGTAATTTTAATTATTTACCAACGTTATTAGTATATTTCACCGTTCCAGGCAATACGCATTTTTTTCGTAGTAAAAAATAACAAAGTACATCGAGACTTTATTTGAACTTGTGGCATAGACGTCAGAACAGGGGTGGGGTGGGGGCTTAGCCTCCCATTTTTTTTTTTTTTTTTACAAATTTGACAATTTCTATGCATTGAAAATTGGGGTTTACCTTTTATGTTGGTTAAGCCCCCCCCCCCCCCCCCCCCCCCCACACACACACAAACATACTTTCAATTTAACGTGCATCCCAAATTCTCAGACACCTGGTGGAGTTTGGTAATGAATCCGCGACGTTCATCTAATTCTATTAATCTGGTTCTTACAGACTCGACAGGTTAAACTGGTTCCCTAGCGGAAATGATTATTGTCAACTCGTACATAAAATGTCAGGGTTTGAAGACAGTGTAAATGCGATATCTAAAGAAATATATCATCAATGAACTTAAAAATTAATAGGCTTCTTCCTTTTATACTGCCACACAAGTATGTAAACGCTGAGAGTAGTTAATGCAAAGGTTCTCTGTCAATCTTGCCCACAAATGATTATTGTCAACTCGTACATGAAATGTCAGTGTTTCGAGGCAGTAAAAACGCTATATCTGAAGAAATATTTCATCAACAGACTTGAAAATTAATAGGCTTCGTCCATTTATACTGCCACACAAGTATGTAAACGCTGAGAAAGGTTAATGCAATGGTTCTCTGTCAATCTTGCCCACAAGGTAATGAACACACTAACACACACATACATACGCACATTCGCGATGCTATATCCCCTCCGCAACTAGTTGCGCGAGGGGATAATAAATATCAGTTTGTTGATAATTATACAATTCTCATTATTATTAACAGTCATTTTTAAATATAAAATAACTCACACATTGACGGGCTTAATACATGACATTGTTTCGCCGTTGAGGAGTCCGTGCATCTCAAACCGGATATTACTTACGAAATATTAAAGTCCGAAACGATACGGACAGAATGTACAATTCCGAAACGTACAATACGAACGTATCATATGACATGATTAAGTTATTTTACTTTGCACTCCTCCTGATTTGTAATTATAGGACTGTAATATAGACTATCTTCTCTGGTTTAACAACACATCTAACGTATGCATCGGAAATATGCTGCTTTAATCCATGTTCTGTTAGCAACTCTGTAAATATTCTAGCATCTTCGTCATTGGGATCATCAAGATGGAAATTTAGAAAACTGTGATAAGTAACTCACCAGGGATTAACACGAGACTGTACAGATAGTTGGTCCATTCTTCAAAGAAAACAGAATTCTTGAATTTATTTGATTTAGATGGGGGTGGGCGATATATAACAGCGATGAGAATAAAGTTGTTTTTGATTTTAATAGAGCACTCTAGATGTTAGAAATGAGTGTATTTGGCATCTTTGGAGTAAGCATACTTAATATGAATTCCCTATGGTTCAAAAGTTATGTCAAAAAGTATAAAAAGCTATTTTTAGCATATAGGTCACAGACAAGGTCACCAGATTATTGACCTTGTCGTCATTTGAAACGAATTCACTACTAGATTATGTATACCAAATATAAAGTCCCTATCTCGTATGGTTCAAAAGTTATGGCAAACAGTGGAAAAAGCTATTTTTGGCACATAGGTCACAGACAAGGTAACTGACCTTGATGTCATTTGAAAGGACTTCATTAGTGGAGTATGCATACCAAATATGAAGTCTTTATCTCTTATGGTTCTTAAATTATGGCAAAGGTTAAAGTTGACAACAGACAGAAAGAAAAACGGTTAAACAGACAAGACAAAAACAATATACGCCCGGGATTTATCGATCTGGGCGCATTTAAAACATGAAGACTCTTTCCCTTTTATCTTTGGTATAATAAAATTATTTTTTGCACTTCTTGTGATATTATTCAATACAAAATGTTCATGGAGGTAAGCTGGTGCATTACCATGATATATATTTAAGGAATGTTTTCAAGTTTTGTGTGAGTTATTGGTGTGTGAATCACACAGACTTGTCACGTAGGCGCTAGTGCTTCATGAAAAATATGCCTACATGCAAGTCTGTGTGATTCACACACCAATAATTCACACTAAACTTTAAAAAATCCTTATATTTACATTTTACATGTTTGAAAGCACCAAAATATACTCAATATTTGAATTTCTCGCTGGCCTATATTGTTGCATTTTATTAACGTCGCTGCATTCTCATTGTGACGTCACGTTAACGCACGTTTTTCCATGTATATTTCTACGCGTGAATATACACGAAAATGTTTTTCAAATCAATATCACAGTAAGCTTACTAGAAAAACACAGCGAATGTAAATATTAAGACATGCTTTAATCTAAATTGTTAAGCTCTATCCTCCACTCTTAACATATTTAAAGAGGGTAAAATATTAATAGAAATACTCTCTCTAGATCTAAGGTTTAAAATGAACTGCACTACTTTGTTCCGGGTTACTTGTAATCTGTGTAAGTTGTTTGTTTATTCCACAATACCAAAAAGAACTGGCATAGTCAAAATAACATTGTATCAAGGCAGAACATAGGGTCTTTCTAGAATGTGTACCAAGACAGGGTGCATTTCTATGTAAAAACTTAAGTCTAGCATTACCGTTCACAGTAGCTCAGTCGGTAGAGCGCTCGCTCCGTGATTGGGAGGTCGTGAGTTCGTATCTCGGCCGCGACTGACCTAGTTAAAATTGGTAGCAACTGTTCCTTCGCCATGCGCTCGGCACAATGAAGTGAAAGTTGCGGGTCCTTCGGATGAGACCTTAAAAACCGAGGCCCCGTGTCAGCGGCAGGCGTTGGCACGATAAAGATCCCTCACTGCTCAATGGCCCTGAGTGCCGAGTACAGGTCAAACTTTGAAGCCCTTCATCGGCATACGGTGACGTCTCCATATGAGTGAAAAATTCTCGAGAGGGACGTTAAACAATATACAATCAATAAGTCTAGCATTAATTTTTTGTATGACTTAAAACAATATTTTCACATGAAAGAAACTTGTCAATACAGATTCCTAAATATTTAACACTGTCAGAACCTTAAATAATGTGACCATTACACACAATGTTTAAACATGTGATACTTTTAAGCTTTCTTGCAGGACCAAATAAAATAGATTCTGTCTTACCTTACAATCTATTGTCAATTAACCAAGAGGAACATTTGTAAAGAACAATGCCCACTTTTGAACAATAATAACAGGATTCACTAAGTAAACGATCTTCATGTAAATAGCATTTTGAGTTCTTAAAAGTTCATTAACAGTTCTACTTATGATAGCAATTTGCTTTCAAATATAGGTGAGAAGTCCAATTATACCTACCAAAAATATTCCAGTCTTCTAGTTTTATGTTACATGTAGTTATGAAGAATTAAAAATTTTAACATGTTCTGATCTTATAGAAATAACTATATAGCTACACATGCAAATTCATAGGGAAATTTCTTCATCATTGTCTCCGATTGAATAACTGGAATAAACATTTTCTATGTTTTCTACATGGTCTTGTTGGACACGATTTCTAATAAAGCGTCGAACTAGCACTTGAACAAGCATCCAACACAGGAAGACACAGAAATCTACTGCAGACAACAAAGGGAAACAACAGAATGATATGCGGACATCACTGGAAGTAAATTTTAATGCATAGTTCTATATCATAATAGAAATGTCTCAAAATTAAAAAAAAAATGATGTTGTGTTATTTATAATTGGTCATCTCTTATTTCCACCTGATATTGATCGTGATATATTGGATACAACATATTATGGTGTCTTTTCTTTTTTAACCAAGAAATAGTTCTTATAATTAATACAAGTATAAACAGTATAAAAGTAGTTGTCAAAACTGAAGAGATAGCTAAAAATATTAAAGAGCATCCTCATATAATTCATCAGTGTGTGGTCTTAAATAACCTTCTGAATCAAAAGAGTCAAGTGAAAGACAAGTAATTGATCCAGTATATATTTGACTATTTAGAGACTGGTTTTGTTTTATTTTTACATGCAATACTCTTTAAAAAGTTATTGTTATAATAATTGTAATGTGTGCGAACAAAAAGAAGAAATGGATAAATATTAACTTAAAAGAATGGTTACTGTTGTATCCCAAGTCGATGTTGTATCCGCATTTGGTGTTGTATCCAATGGCGGAAGTGGCTGAAATATTTAAAATAACTAGAAAAATCATAAAGGAAATAAGATTATAAGGCACTTTTTAACATATTTGGAGCTTAGATGGTTGATACATAAAAAAGTTGCATAATAACACAATTCATGACCACCGCTACCTTATCTTTTTGTGATATTTACAACTAACACTGAGTTATGACTATTGACTATTGATAAACAATTGCATAATGTAGGTAAGATAAAATTAAGAGATTAATATAATACCAATGTATCAACTATACCTTTACATTTTTAGATTAACGATAGGGTTGAAAAAATTAATAGATCAAGATAACTTTAAAAAAATTCAAAGCAATTCGTAATGAATAACATGTAATTTGAATCACCTTCTGCACTAACCTTAACATCCTGGGCGGGGGATTCTCTTGTGGTGGTGGTTATCTTGGTGAGAAGCTAGTAGGCAGGCTAGGGGGACACTCCTAAAGAACATAGAATGTTATATGATGAATAATATACACAGATACAAACACATGGCCACAAAAATACTTACACAATGTGAATTTAGCGAAGTAAAAACTAATAAATGCAGTTAGTTGATCCTTAACATCCCGAGATGAGGATTCTCTCAATGTGGTGGTAATCTTCGAGACAATTTCCGAAAACCTTCTGCTAGTGGGAAGGCTAAGGGGAACTACTAAAGAAGTAACAGTTACAAAATGAAAACATGAAGAATGTCACACGATGAACAATATACACAGATATAAAAGAAAAATACCATACAGTACACATTTCAAATCCCCTCAAAGCACCTGCACAACATGACTCGATCTCTAACTAGAACTCTTTCAAGATTTGTGCAAACATCATCACATTCCGCAATGAAAATCCTGCGGACAGAATTACTGCATCCTACATCAATGGCTGAAGATGCGTCAAAAAATTGAAACACGACTTCTCTGATAGTAGGGGAGACGCACCCACTATATAACACACCTGAGCTCCAGTCACATACCATCCTGTAGTCATTGTCTGAACATTGATAAAAATTAAAGCTATTTACGGAAGACAATCGAAAACTTCTAGCAAGAAGTGTGGCGAAAAATGTTATACTCATATTCCTGGATCTACCTGCAATCACGCGAAAATCAGCAAATTCAATAATCAGATATCAAACCCGATGTATATTGAGTGTAGGGAAATATTTTTGTTACAGCATCAATGCTTATTTTGATGCTTCCTTTGCTTGCTGATTTTGATGCTAGTTATCCTTATCCTGGTTTGATCCTTATCGTGATGCTGGTTTGAAACTAGGTCAATGCTAGTAATGCTACCGGAAGTGGGATTATCCTGCCGTAAGTGAATAATTCAATAAAGTGCCACGCCACAGCATGATACGCCCGTCAAAATATTACACAATTATCTTTAACAGTTTAGACTGCAAGAAAATCACTTCAACCTTGATTCTAAGATTTCCATGATTTTTCCATTTTTTTAAAAAATATTTCTTTATCCATCCCCTGTGCTGTAGGCATATTTATAACAAATATTACATAACTGACAGATTTCTATACTGTTTGTGTTAGACTTTGTCAAATGCCGGCCATCATAATAAACAATATCAAATTAGTCTTAACAACTTAATCTATGCCACATTAATTTTGAAAAGAAAGGCTGGCCATCATATGACATTTGCTATGACCAGCAGTTCTTCTGTCTAATCCCCAAAGACAGATAAGGCAGCGCTTGATCAGATAGCCTTCCTACATTGAACTCATTAATTAATCTTTGACTGGATGCTTGTCTACTCATTACTCCCTAAATATTAATGGATCTGCACTTTTTATCCTAAAACACTTTTAAAACATATAAAATACTCCATGATTTCTTTTTAGATTTAATGCCAGACAGGTTTTATATTTAATTCATATGGTCAAGTAGGCATGCTGATTCAACCCCACCTCATAAAATTAGTTTTTAATTAATTAATATTATATAATATCAGATTATTAGTTTATTATGCAATATCAAATGTTTTAATTACTTTTTATCAAATTCATTTTAAAACTTAGCTAGCCACCAAGAGCCATTTTTAATCTAACAGCTAGGCTGGCTGTCCATTTGCCCAATACCCAAGGGATAACACCAAACCTCCTCACACTAAACTCATTAATTTCTCTCTAATTTGACATGCAACTTTCTGCTATCAAAATTCTTCCTGACCAGTGCTTCATAATTATGCCCATGGGACAAACTGAATTCCTCTCATTAACACTGAAATTTGTTTAAGATTGCTGTAAAGTATATGATGAAAAAATAAGTTTTTACTTGATTTAATACTTTTTAATAAGGATACAACTCTATTTTTTACATTTTTAGGATTACGAAATTTAAAATTTAAAAAACTTAATTTTTTTTTTAAATTTCACTAAAATTAAAGGTCACAGTGACCTTGAAATAGGTCGCGACACACCTTCTACCTAAGATGTATACTTTTGCCAAGTTTGATAGCTCTAGGTCTAATAGTTTTCTAGTTATGAGCCGGACAGGATTTTTTCCATATTTGGCCATAGCATCTTAATTAAAGGTCAGAGCGACCTACTTTTGGTGCGCGACACACCGTCTACCCAAAAAGTATCAGTTGACAAAGTTTGATAATCCTAGGCCTAATAGTATTGAAGTTATGAGCCGGACAAGAATGGACAGACGGACGGACGGACAGACAGACGGACGGACGGACGGACATGAAGCGTATAACATAATACGTCCCGTCTTAAGACGGGCGTATAAAAACTGTTTTAATATTTTAAGCTATAAAAAATAATTTTTGGAGTAATTTTTATTTGTTATTTGTATTAAATGACTTTTCTTTATCTGTTTTCACTTTTTACCGAAACATTAGCGATTTCTAACGAATTTCGTTTTGTCGTATTGCAATCGTTGAGAAACAAAATCGCGACATATTGGTAGTAAATGACTATATATTCATCTTGCGAAGTTATCGTAACATATAATTTGATATGGATCGCAGCTAACGGTGCGATGATTTTTTTTCTGATGCGATTTCGATAGGTGGAATAGCCCTGTGTGTCCAACGCGTAAGCATGGAAACGTGATTGACATGAAAATTTATTGCGTGTCCTGTGAATAATTCAGCGAAATTATTATGATTTAGGAACCAATACTCCTTTCTTCATGAGATTGTGATGAATATTCTTATCGGATCCAAAACGAGGCTTGCGTCGGTAGAAAATATGGCGTCCGATTTGGAAGTCAAAACATCGACTCGTGATTTATCTACCGTACCTGTCATTTCCTTCAGTTTTGTGGAGGGAGTTGTGGGAAAGTAAGCTAAAAGTGATGGTACAAAAGAGCTCATCAAAGGATATAAGTATTTTAGTGAGAAATACGTCACAGACATAAGAGGTAAAGACACTAAGCCTAACTGCTTATGGGCGACTTCGATCACGAACAATAGTAAAGAAAGTGAAACTACGGTTAAATCGAACTACCAATAGTTCGACTAGACTGACGTCACATTTTCACCATAGTTCTACCCACCTCATTTCAATGGTTAGTCCAGTTCAAAATGGCGGCCTTTGGTAAGAATTCAACATTTGAAACCGTGTATTTTAGTTTTATGATTAATTTGACTGCTAAATGATTGTTTACGTTGATAGAATTTAAAATTGTTTTTCTAGGCGGTACTTTTTGAAGAAAACAAGCAGTGAGAAGGTCTAAATATTAAAAAGGTGAGAAAAATGTGTTCAATCCGTACAGATGTATACAGGTGTCTCATTATATCGCGGTACTTAAAACTTTTGCATAAAAAAGTGTAATTCGATATTTTAAATTTAACTTTCATCAAATGATATTTATAAACCAACCTATGGCCTAAATTTTTAGTATCAAATTATTTCCCAAACCTCCTAAATCGCAGAGTCTCATAGTATCGCGGTATAGGAAAACATGGAAACTTGACGTTGACATAGACTTCAATTCTTATTTTTATAATATTACCATGTAATTTTACATAAGAAAATAAACAAGTATACGAACTAAGGACTTTCAAAACATGAACTTTATATGGATTTCACTAGATTATAAACTCAGTGGGCTAAAAATAATAATGAATTTCAGAAAAATTACGTTTTATTTGAATAATTTTTTCCCGACGCATGTTCCACACTTTTTAATCATCACAAAAACTTACATTGAGATGAGAATCGGAAAGTGTTTTCAACACTCGAGAATCGAGTATACTATGTGCATGGTGTTTTCGTGTTATCCAGTTTTAATTCAAGTATGAATCATAACCTTTACATTTCAAATTCATTATCCGAACACGGTGTATAAATGCACAGTGCATACCCAGATTTATTCATAAAGCTGCTTAAGTATATTATTTAAATTTAAACTGGTCAAGTGTTGTTGGCATATTTTTTCATCTAGTTATTGACATTATTGAGTTCTATTCAAAATATTGTTGAATAATCGGGAAAATTTCATAATCGATAATCGATCGAAATCGGAGAGGCTTAATCGATCAATGATCGACTTAATTGGAAATTAAAATTTCAAGTACAAAATTCCATGTTTTTATAGCATTTATCATTTATGGAACAAACTAAAAATAAAATTTTATTAAGTTTATTCCGAAGACAACTTTTTGTTGTACAAGTAACAAAGAAACAAAAATTTTTTAAACATATTTGCTCATAAAAAGTGATTAAAAACTAAAAATGTGTGACAATGACTAGATTAACAGTAAAGTAAGCACATGATCTACCAAATTACCAATACTTGATGTTTTTGATTAAAAAAATAAAGAGATCCACGTTATTGTGGCTTAATCTGCATCGCTTTTTGGAAACAATTTGTCCCCCAAGGCTGAAGACCCTTTCCGATGATACGGAGGAAGCAGGAATAGCCAGAAACTTTTTGGCCAGTATGGAAAGTCGTGGGAAAAATACAGCATTCTTTTCCCACCATTCTAAGATGGTTAAATTGTGATCTTCAATCTCAACCTGACAACCGATATATCTTTCAAGTTCTTTTTCTGCTACATTTTCCACATACTTACTCTCTCCAGTACATACTACATCCTCCAGCCAGTCATCATTGTCCACTGACTTCATTTTTTTTTGCAGTTGATGGTTGATAAAGATCTTCCACTCTGTTTGACTCACTTGCAGTATTCTCCTCAGTGTTCTCATCAGGTAAATTTGGAAGTGCAGGAAGTGGTGGAACATCAGTATCTTTCTCTGCTCCTTTAGGTGCCTCTTTCTCTTTCTTTACTAGTGTAATTCCACAGACAAATCCTCTAAGAAGACTATGTGCTCTTTCCCTCTCTTCAGGTGCAAAGTCCAGTCCTTTCGTAAAAGGATTCAGTAAACAAGCCAAGAGAGAAATATCCTCTGACTGCGTTCTTTTATTCAATTTTGCCTGCATCTTTTGTTTAATCTTTTTGATTACTGCCGAGTCCTCATCTGATATCTCAGTTGCCCGCATAAGTTTTGTAACGATTGGAAGGACCTTCTGCATGGTAGGGTGTTGATCTGCACAAACTATTGTGGTGGCTTTTTCAAAGGGTAACAGAATTTTAACCAAATGTTTAACCATGGTCAATTCTTAAAAATTGAAATCGGAGTTCTTAAGAGTTGTGCTGGCATGTTTAGGTAAGGAAGGGTCGTTAGCCAAAGCCATAAGTACTGCTGCTTGTTCTAGGAGACGTTGTAGCATATACAGGGTAGAATTCCACCTAGTTGCCACATCAATCAAAAGCCTGTGCCCTACTTTACTGTCACTGAAGAGAAGCTTCTGTTTATCATGCAGCATAGATGTCATGCTACTGGATTTATGAAAAAACCCTACAAGTGTTCTGGCCTTCCCTAATACTCTGCTAACCTCAGGAAATGTAAGAGAATTTTTCACTACCAATTGATCCTGTGGCCATAGCAGCCAAATCTATTCCAATCCAATATTTCATAGGCTTTTTGTTCGTTTGCAGCATTGTCTGACATTGCTGTTGGCACTGGAAGGGACCAACGGTCCTGAGTATTTTTAAGTTCATTTGCAATGTTTTGTGAAGTATGACTTCCTGCAAGTTTTATGGTACCTAAAACAGCACTTTGAAGGCACCAATCATTGTCAATAAAATGTGCAGTTGTTGTGTAATAAGATTCTGTATTTAGGCTTGTCCAGCCATCATGTGTAATGGAAATGTCTGTGGAAAGTCTCAACTGGGTTTTTAGTTGTTCTTCTACTTTCAACTTTTTTCTTCTAATCGTTTGATGACAGTTGGCCTTGAAGGTACCTTGTATCTAAAATATGAAATAACTATATAAAAAATCTTACTTACATACATCTGCCATATGTTATCTCAAACTTTTTAAAATTTTATTTTTATAGTATTTTTTGTAGCTTTATTTGAAATGAGTTTATTTACATCATATATTTTTGAGATATTTATTATATAATGTCACTACTGTACAACCATTTTTGATTTATTTTCCTATACATCTATTTATGAATATTTTACAATCAAGACTGTTTAACTGCTGTTTAAGTCTGCATTCTAATATTTCTATAACATAACACACAAATACACACCTTGGATCTAGGAGTTCCACAAATGCTCTGAAGTAGATGTTGTCGACTATGCTCACAGGTAAAGCCTTGCCAATGATCAACTTATTCAAGGCATCATCAATCGTTTACTGTCTTTCTGGGCTTATTTTTCCGACAGGTTTGTTAGATTTAACGAAGTTATCAAGACGAGGCTGGATATTGGATTTTATTTTCGGTTCTAATTCACCGCCATGTTACTGTCAATGTGCACTCTAAAGTTTGTCGTGTTTCCTAAAAACCACAAGTTTTATCCTTAGTAGTAGAAGGCTAGTACATTATATTCCAAATATTTGTTAATTGTCTATAAAGAAATCGTTCCGTTTAGAATTAAATTCTAAATGGAGACCCACCTTTGTTCGCATATTTTTTTTTTGCATACACGACAAATCGCTGTTGTCATATCCAAATTAGCTTTTATCGGCGGCCCATCAGTCTTTTCAAGAAATCCGAAATACTTCCATACAACAGATTTTGTATTCCCTGGATATGGGAAAATTTCTAGTTCTACTTGAAGTTGGTTGTTGTTAACTTCGGACGCCATTTTGAGTTGACCTCGTTTTACGTTTATTGTTAATGCGTACGTATTGGTTTCGTTCAATTCGTACACGTTTATTTGGACGACAATCGATTATGAAAAACGTAATCGATAATCGGAATCGAACACCCAAAAACGATCGACAATCGATCGTCGGGGACAAACGTTTCATCACTAATTCAAAATAAACTTTTTGAACTTGAATCATATTCCAGCATGCCGAGACTTGTCATCAAAGGAACAAATTGCACCTCATTCACACTTGTATGTGATGAGCATGTGAAAAACCAAATACTGTCTCCAGATATAGGTAAATACACCTGAATAATTGTACCCCAAATAAGATTATAAAGTATTTATATGTTCATCTGAAAAAAAAATAGATATGTGATTTTTTCCTTAATTTGAGTGCAAAGAATTTTTCAGTCTGGACGTACTGTTTTTTTAAAAATTATTATGACTCCCCTGAATGTTTTTTTAGGAAGCAAAACTCAAACATAAAACTATTGTTCATATTTTCAGGAACTTATATACTATGTACATAGTTTATATGTCCCTGATATTTTGTTAATTTATGTATTGTAATTTTTTGACAACTTGAATGATTTGGATAAAATCTCAACATGTAAATGTACTAAAAAGAACTTATATTTTAGATCCAGCATTGAAAGACATGGTCGTTAAAATGCTCTTTGAAAATCAGAAGCCTGTTCCACAATTCCAAAGACCACCCCCTCCTGCTCCTCCACCATTCAGTCAGTCAGAAGAAACTGATTTCCCCTCTACATCAGAGTCAGTCCCCTCTACATCAAAGTCAGCGCCCTCTACATCAGAGTCAGTCCCCTCTACATCAAAGTCAGTCCACTCTTCATCAGATTCAGCCCGCTCTACATCAGAGTCAGCGCCCTCTACATCAGAGTCAGTCCCCTCTACATCAGAGTCAGCCCACTCTACATCAGAGTCAGTCCCCTCTACATCAAAGTCAGCCCACTCTACATCAGAGTCAGCCCACTTTACGTCAGAGTCAGTCCCCTCTACATCAAAGTCAGTCCCCTCTACATCAGAGTCAGCCCTATATACATCAGAGTCAGACCACTCTACATCAGAGTCAGTCCCCTCTACATCAGAGTCAGTCCCCTCTACATCAGAATTAGCCCACTCTACATCAGAGTCAGCCCACTCTACATCAGAGTCAGCCCACTCTACATCAAAGTCAGTCCACTCTACATCAGATTCAGCCCACTCTACATCAGAGTCAGCCCACTCTACTTCAGAGTCAGTCCCCTCTACATCAAAGCCAGTCCCCTCTACATCAGAGTCAGTCCCCTCTACATCAAAGTCAGTCCCCTCTACATCAGAGTCAGCCCACTCTACATCAGAGTCAGCCCACTCTACATCAGAGTCAGCCCACTCTACATCAGAGTCAGCCCACTCTACATCAGTCAGTCCCCTTTACATCAAAGTCAGCGCCCTCTACATCAAAGTCAGTGCCCTCTACATCAAAGTCAGCGCCCTGTACATCAGAGTCAGTCCCTTCTACATCATAGTCAGTCCCCTCTACATCATAGTCAGCCCACTCTACATCAGAGTCAGTCCCCTCTACATCAAAGTCAGCCCACTCTACATCAGAGTCAGTCCCCTCTACATCACAGTCAGTCCCATCAACATCAGAGTCAGCCCACTCTACATCAGAGTCAGCCCACTCTACTTCAGAGTCAGCCCACTCTTCATCTTAGTCAGCCCACTCTACGTCAGAGTCAGCGCCCTCTACATCAGAGTCAGCCCACTCTACATCAGAGCCAGTCCCCTCTACATCAAAGTCAGCCTCCTCTACATCAAAGTCAGCGCCCTCTACATCAGAGTCAGTCCCCTCTACATCAAAGTCAGCGCCCTCTACATCAGAGTCAGTCCCCTCTACATCAGAGTCAGCGCCCTCTACATCAGAGTCAGTCCCCTCTACATCAGAGTCAGCCCACTCTACATCAGAGTCAGTCCCCTCTACATCAAAGTCAGCCCACTCTACATCAGAGTCAGCCCACTTTACGTCAGAGTCAGTCCCCTCTACATCAAAGTCAGTCCCCTCTACATCAGAGTCAGCCCACTCTACATCAGAGACAGACCCCTCTACAACAAAGTCAGACACCTCTACATCAAAGTCAGACCCCTCTACATCAGAGTCAGTCCCCTCTACATCAGAGTTAGCCCACTCTACATCAGAGTCAGCCCACTCTACATCAGAGTCAGCCAACTCTACATCAGAGTCAGTCCCCTCTACATCAGAGTCAGTCCCCTCTACATCAGAATTAGCCCACTCTACATCAGAGTCAGCCCACTCTACATCAGAGTCAGCCCACTCTACATCAAAGTCAGTCCACTCTACATCAGATTCAGCCCACTCTACATCAGAGTCAGCCCACTCTACTTCAGAGTCAGTCCCCTCTACATCACAGCCAGTCCCCTCTACATCAGAGTCAGTCCCCTCTACATCAAAGTCAGTCCCCTCTACATCAGAGTCAGCCCACTCTACATCAGAGTCAGCCCACTCTACATCAGAGTCAGCCCACTCTACATCAGAGTCAGCCCACTCTACATCAGTCAGTCCCCTTTACATCAAAGTCAGCGCCCTCTACATCAAAGTCAGTGCCCTCTACATCAAAGTCAGCGCCCTTTACATCAGAGTCAGTCCCTTCTACATCAGAGTCAGTCCCCTCTACATCAAAGTCAGCCCACTCTACATCAGAGTCAGTCCCCTCTACATCAAAGTCAGCCCACTCTACATCAGAGTCAGTCCCCTCTACATCAAAGTCAGTCCCATCAACATCAGAGTCAGCCCACTCTACATCAGAGTCAGCCCACTCTACGTCAGAGTCAGCCCACTCTACATCAGAGTCAGCCCACTCTACGTCAGAGTCAGCGCCCTCTACATCAGAGTCAGCCCACTCTACATCAGAGCCAGTCCCCTCTACATCAAAGTCAGCCTCCTCTACATCAAAGTCAGCGCCCTCTACATCAGAGTCAGTCCCCTCTACATCAAAGTCAGCGCCCTCTACATCAGAGTCAGTCCCCTCTACATCAGAGTCAGCGCCCTCTACATCAGAGTCAGTCCCCTCTACATCAGAGTCAGCGCCCTCTACACCACAGTCAGTCCCCTTTACATCAGAGTCAGTCCCCTCTACATCAGAGTCAGTACCTGGGTATGTGCATTCGTAGAATGATAAAGAAGAAGATATGTTGGTCCACTTACGGCATGAGCGGCAGGATCTGTTTTTAAAAACGAGGAACCATAGCATTTTATGGCAGGAAATTGCATACGAGCTCTCCACCGTATTTAAAAAAGAGGTGGAAAGAAATCAAAGATGCAGGGACAGGAACAGAGAGAAAAGACTTTCGATTGGAAGAGGAATTCGATTTGGTTTTGGCACTAAACCATCCGCAAAACCCTGTACAACACTTCACAGTAGCATTGCTATAACTAGTGATGATACCTCCCCAGAAGAAAGCCCTAGCAAATCAGCGAGGTCTTCCCGGAAAATTCACCCAAAACGTGTTAAAATCCTCCCCCCAAAAAGGAAATTGCAGACATCTAAGGTATTGGAAGATTTATCAAACAGTGAAAAAGATTTTTGGATCTGTTTGAGAGAAGTCTTGAGAAGAAATAGATACATTTGGATATTTTCTTACTGAGAATTTGAAGTAATAAAACTTAGGGGAAAAATTTGTGTATGGAAATATTTTGAGCTGAAAAAAAATTATGTTCAGCTGAATTTATGTTTTACATTTTGTTTTTATGGACAATAATGATAAATTTCATGTTCATTATTTTTTTTTGTTTCACACCTAATAGGTTCATGCAATGTACTTCATTTTTTGATTTTTTTTTTTTTTTTTTTTTAATTTACCAAAGTAGGTTTGTGAGATACTATGTTTGTTTATTTTTGTTATACAAATTTAATTCAAATATTGTTGAATGATGATTAAATCTAAAAATTTTGCATAAGTTTTATTTTCTCATACTTCTTAATTAAAAATAGACTCAAACCTAAAGAAATCCTTTCAAAATAAGGCAAATACATGAGTTTAATATGTATTTAATTTTATAGTCATGAAGCGAGCAAACATACCAACCTGTACAGTTTCCTTTTTGAAGGAATAAACAGCTGATTATACAAAGGAAATAGGAATATTTTTTTTATTTTTGAACATTTTAATGCAGTTTTGAAATGCTTCTGTCAAATACACAGACTAATGGATAACAAGAGAGTTAAGGAATGTTAACCAACTGAAGTCGCCGTACAATTCCTGCATGACCATTTTGGTAAATGTTTTGAAATTGATTTGGATGAACATCATTTACTTGTTCGATGTAACTATCTACATCATCGTTGTATTGTACACACAAATTATGTAAAACGCACGCTGCATAAATCATTGTACATATGTCTTTGTGGTCATGGAGGGGAACATCCCTCAGCCTTCGAAACCTCCGTTTTAGGTGCCCAAAGGCTCTCTCTACATTTTGTCGCATACTTGAAAGTCTTTTATTAAACTTAAGTTGTTGTCTCGTGAGATTGCCCAAATTCTTAAATGGCGTTATCAACAAATTTCTAAGGGGATAAGCATTATCACCTAGTATGAAATGGTTCTGTGTAAACATTTCTCCATTCTCAGCTTTCTGGTATAGTGAGGAGTTACGAAGTACACGTGCGTCGTGAACACATCCGGGCCAACCAGTGTAACAATTGATAATCTTCAGTGTATGATCCACTACAACCTGTAACTGTATAGAAGGGAATCCTTTTCTATTGTAGTAGTCTTCCCCCCCCCCCCCCTTGCAAAGCTGATGATAGTTGAATGTGGGATCCATCAATGAATCCTATACCTCCTGGAATTCTGCAATATTCTTGAATTTCATCTGCCGTCTGTCTTTGCTGTTCTGGATTTGGCCATTTAATTATCGGCAATATTTAGAAAATTATACACATATAATTTAATATCACTTAATTCAAGCAATTTGATTGGCTGAATCATTCAGAGGAACATATACTATTTTGGATAACATAACTTGCCTACGTCACAATGAGTTACGTCAAAAGTATATTACTCCGCTTGACGTTACTTTTAAAATAATGATCAATTTGAAGTCTTTTTAATTTCCGGAGGAAATATTGTCTCATTGTCTACACTGGAATAAAATTATAAGGAATGAAGCTAATTTCAACTTATGTTATCCGATGTAACAAAACTTGGGTCAGTTTCGCGGTTTATAAAGCGTAAACTGTCCCAAGTTATGTTATATCGGATAACATAAGTTGAAATAAGCTTCATTCCTTAAATATTATATTCAATTATTATAAAATATTTCTATAAAAGAATATTTATAATGCAACATACGTTTTTGGGTATGAACTATCTTACCCTTTTGCTTAATTGACCTAGAGCTTTGAAAACATCCTTTATTATCCCATGCACTGTTGAAATTGATACTCCTAACAAATATGCAACCTCTGTCATAGATGTTGTATTTGCTAGGTACAAAAGCGCTACAAGCAGCTGTTAGTCGGGAGGGACTGTGGCTTGAGGACCGTGACCATTTCTTTGCAGGACAACAAACACTTCATTAAGAATGACAATGTATAATTCTCTACTTAGTCTGAAATGTACTCTAAAACCATCAATATATGTAGGATCAGACATCAACTGTACAACATTCACAACGTATCCTTCTACTTTCGGTACTCTGTCTCTCTTTAACTGGATCGCATGCAGTGTTTTTTCTGCATTAGAAGAAAATCTGCCCTCTAATTCTACGTCATCTAGTAAAGTTTCAAGAAACAAATAAAAAAAGTCCTCGATATCAGCCATGTTGGAGAAACTATAGTTCAACCAGAGAAAATTCGATCAACAAAGAAATGACGCATGCGCTTTGAGCTTACTGTAGTATTACGTTAGTTTGTGTTCGAAGTCTCTCCCTATATATATACATACTGTACTTGTACTTTCAGTTTCACACGACAATATAAACAAACAAAGGTTATTTCCCCATTCTAATCGTTATCAAATTAATACATGATTATTTTTCGTGCTATATAATATAAAACATGATCGTGTTAACTTTTCAAATTATTGCACATCATTATTGACAACATTGACAATGAATTTGGTTTATGAACCATGCATATGCTAGGTAGGGCATGTCCCTTACAGTAAGTCATTAATCATTATCCCTATACTTAGTTTAAAGCCGCTTAACCCGAAACAGGCACATATTATCATCCACAATAAAAGTACCTCATTACATAGATAATGTATAAAAATAAATTATAAGATTGATTTAATAGTATATTACAACAATCCTTACATGGAAAATGCAGATCAAAAACCTTATTGACAAACAGTCGTTCCTTACGGAAGTTAAGATCTGGTGTGAAGTCAATTTTGAAAATAATAAGTTTATCGGATATATCTAATAATGAAGATAATTCAAACCCGAGCATTTTTTTTCTCTATTTAGTAGAATCCTTAGTCATAATATATCTTTTCAAAATTAAGAAATTAATTGAATATAATACATAGTAACTTTTATATTGAATATGCATATTTAAAGAATAAATGAAAAATCAGATATTTAAAATGATTTTTATGAAGGAGCAAAACTATTATCAATGTACTTTGTTGTGAGAAAAATGCTCGGGTTCGTTCTTCATGATATAAACATGCAAGCGATAAATTTATTTTTTTCGAAGGTGATTTCACGCGATATCAACAATGATTAACATAGGATAATTTTTTGTGTGACCTAACAAAAATTATTTTTTTAACTTTTGAATTTTGATATCTTTTAAAAGAAAAAGACTTTGGGGATATAATTTGACAAAAGTTCAAACAATTATATATATATATATTTTTAGCGATTAGAATCGGACCAAGCGACTTTAAACAATATCTCATTATTTTTAAGAGTATTATTTGCATTATACAGTAATATATATCTCACACTGGTGATGCAAAAAGTAAATCAGTATTATAAATATTCCTTTTAATTAAAACTTACAGTAGATGCTTTGGATGGTGATGTGGGATGTCTTATAAGAGCAAGATGTTATAGATCCCAGAAAAAGAATGAGTCCCCACATGATGTAGAGGTATGCCAACTAGAATTGTGTTTTTGACATGATATTTAATAATGATACCTAGTACAATTGTCCATGTTCAAGTTTATGATTGAATTTATAAATTTGTGTAACTGAGATTAATAACTATATGTTGTATTCAATTTTTAAAGAATATGTACATGCATGTTTTCTGTATATGTCAGCTCATGTGATAATTGTAGTTTAATGATATTCTAATACATGTATAATCATTTTTAGGTAGTAATAAAGAAAGGACCGGTGTTTAGAAGAGAAGACAGCAAGTGTTCCCGTGCAGTTGGTAGATCTGGATCTTGTGGACACATTGTTGGTGTATTGTACGCCATTGCTGATACGAAAGCATCCAATCTTAAGGCAGTTCCGACTGATTTTGCCAAGACTTCCTTACCACAAACGTGGCAAGTTCCAATAGGAAAACATTTTTTGGTCTGTCTGTTTAAGCAGTTTTACACTTACAAGATTACCGATGCTCAATCTAATTAAAAATATATGTTCCGATCCGCTTGCATACTCGCTTCAAAAACTAAAATAAGATGTTATATTCCCTTGCATATTGGCTATACAAACAGATGTTAGTAAAGCGAGTATAAAAGCGGATCTAACATCTGATTTTAAGAGGCCATGTCAGTAACCATTGAGTATTGTATATAAAGTGAGTGGAATGTGAAAAAAAAATATTTTGCTTTAATATTTGGTTGCATGGAGGTATAGATGAATGTCCTTTCAAACATAAATTATTTGGGTTACATCTTCCTTGTTACCATAGCAACGGTGATTTTAATGCTTGAAAAGTGTGAAATTTGATTATTGATAGCCCTGTCAATATTAATGACAGAATCAAACTACGTTTTTCTTAATTTCAATATATATGGGAGATTTAATTTTTCCCTTGTTTATTTTAAAGCATTGGGGCCTACTTTGCTTTGTTTCTACCAAATGCTGTAAAATCAACATGATTTTTATAAATAATTTACACAAAAACGCAACCAAACTCTATCAAAGTCATACATGCAATAGAAACTACGAGCTTTAAAGTTATAAATCCAATAATAAACCAGACGTCTCTGTCGAGACTGTAGCTCTACTGGTATGTACTTATCAAAAACCATTGCACTATTTTATGTATCTTTGTGTAGTCTACTTGTGTGCCAACTTATTTTGAAATCAAACTAGAACTGTAGAAGGAGTAGGAATTTCACATAAAATTCTATTTTTAGTAACCATGGCAACACCGTTCATCGAAATTAGAAACCGATGCACTATTCTATGTGGGTAGTATCTACCTTAGGGTAGAGTACTTGTGTGCCAAGTTATACTGAAATCAGACCAAAACTGTAGAAGTAGTAGAGTTTTTAAAGAATTTCACAGAAAATTCTATTTTTAGTAACCATGGCAACATCTTTCTATTTTTAGTAACCATGGTAACACCCTTCATCGAAATTAGAAACCGATGCACTATTCTATGTGGGTAGTATCTATCTTAGGGTAGTCTACTTGTGTGCCAAGTAATACTGAAATCAGACCAAAACTGTAGAAGTAGTAGCGTTTTTAAGGAATTTCACAGAAAATTCTATTTTTAGTAACCATGGCAACATCCTTCATCGAAATTGAAAACCGATGCACTATTCTATGTATCTTAGTGTAGTCTACTTGTGTGCCAAGTTATATTGAAATCAAACTAGAACTGTAGAAGGAGAAGCGTTTTTAAGGAATTTCACAGAAAATTCTATTTATAGTAACCATGGCAACATCGTTCATCAAAATTAAAAACCGATACACTTTTCTATGTATCTTAGTGTAGCCTACTTGTGTGCCAAGTTATATTGAAATCAGACCAAAACTGTGGAAGGAGTAGCGTTTTAAAGGAATTTCACAAAAAATTCTATTTTTAGTAACCATGGTAACACCGTTCATCGAAATCAAAAACCGATGCACTATTTTATGTATCTTAGTGTAGTCTACTTTTGTGCAAAGTTATATTGAAATCAGACCAAAACTGTGGAAGGAGTAGCGTTTAAAAGGAATTTCACAGAAAATTCTATTTTTAGTAACCATAGCAACACCGTTCATCGAAATTAAAAACCGATGCACTATTTCATGTATCTTAGTGTAGTCTACTTGTGTGCCAAGTTATATTGAAATCAAACTAGAACTGTAGAAGGAGTAGCGTTTTTAAGGAATTTCACAGAAAATTCTATTTATAGTAACCATGGCATCATCGTTCATCAAAATTAAAAACCGATGCACTAATCTATGTACCTTAGTGTAGTCTACTTGTGTGCCAAGTTATATTGAAATCAGACCAAAACTGAGGAAGGAGTAGCGTTTTAAAGGAATTTCACAGAAAATTCTATTTTTAGTAACCATGGCAACACCGTTCATCGAAATCAAAAACCGATGCACTATTTTATGTATCTTAGTGTAGTCTACTTGTGTGCCAAGTTATATTGAAATCAGACCAAAACTGTGGAAGGAGTAGCGTTTTAAAGGAATTTCACAAAAAATTCAATTTTTAGTAACCATGGCAACACCGTTCATCTAAATTAAAAAACCATGCACTATTCTATGTATCTTAGTGTAGTCTATTTGTGTGCCAAGTTATATTGAAATCAGACTAAAATTGTAGGAGGAGTAGCGTTTTGAAAAATTGTTTACAGACAGACGGACAGACGGACGCCGGACGCATTACTATTGCCTAAGCTCTTCTGGTCTCTGACCAGTAGAGCTTAAAATGGTAGTTGGGTACTCTATAGCAAATAATTTGATTTAGAATGTACCACAAATATGAAAACGCGTGAACGATTATCTCCCTTTTGTGGAACTCTCCTGTTGATAAAGAACAGAAAATTGCTGTTGCAGCAGAAGTCGGAGAAGATATACACCTTGTAACGATGTTTAAAGCAGGTCTTGTGCGGTTACAGAGGACATGACAGCATCAAGAGTTTGTAGGTGACTGAAAAGTACTATTTATATTCCGAAATGTCTTACGTTTTCCTGTTTTTTAAAAAGTATTTCTATATTTTACGTGCTAGGAAAACGCCATAACCGGCGCCTTTACTTGTTTACGAGAACTGGGAATTCCAAGTAGACAGCTGGTAGAATCAGCATTCTCGGGTGTATTTTCGATACTGGCAATTACTTGTCAAACTCACAATTTATCAATAGTACAATGCCTCTAGTACTTACCAATATAGTTTTTATGGTTTGTTTGTAAATATATGATCCATGATCCCATGGAAACATTTTCTCTGACTGTCGAAATTTGTTTTGATTTCGTGCCTTTACAAATTAAAAAAATATACAAGTCCTGTATCGAAATGATGAGTGATTATTTTCTTTTCATTGATATTGTCAAGTGCCATTGATAAATTGTATCAACGGCATTTAAGGGACAATATCCCTCTGCTCCAAATTTCACGCCTTTTGTGTTTTTTTTTTTAATCCAGACATTGATTTTCAGCAACAAATATAGCATTAAATTCAAATGGAAAATAGTTTGAAGTATGAAGCGTTGCTTACTTTTTCAGAAATGAATAATATGTCAAATCATGATGTGAAGAAAATTCGGGATGATAAATAGAAAGATTTACTATTTTATATCTCACAATTAATTTAGAAATATGAGGTAAATTTAAAAATAATATCTACTCTCATACCTATCTCATTCCCAACAGAAAACATATTGAAACGCTGCTTTTTAAATCACAATTTCAAATTGTTTTATGTGCATGTAAAATAACACACATCCATAAACAAAAGTTATCATTCCATTATTGCCCTTAAAAATTTAATATTTTTTAATGAAACAAAATATTAATTAAAGGTTTATAGTAAGTTTGTAAACAGGTCTAAAATATTTTCAGGAGAATCATGATGATAATCAGTTGCAATGTGAACTAACAAATAACCTTGAAGTACAAGCAGATCCAATTAATGTGGAACAAATGAAGGTTTGTATTGAAATTTTTACATGTACTGAATTATTATGCCCAAAGAGCATGAACATATTTTTGTTTGTCCTTTCTGTCTATCTGTTGTCAGCTTTAACCTTTACTATGACTTTTGAACTGTGAGATCATATTTTTATACATAATCCACTAATTAAGTTCTTTTAATTACACCAACATCAGTAACCTTTAGATCTTGATCTTTTTGCTAAAACTAGCTTTTCTATATTTGTTGACGCTGGGGGCATACTGTTTCACAAACTTATTTTGCTTTAAATTACTTTTAGCATCAGCTTGTTTATCATAAAGAATCAGCAACTATATGCAGTAGGGTCGTGTAAATTTGTAAACAGATATGAAATACTTTCAGGAGAATCATGATGATGATAAGTTGCAATGTGAACTACCAAATTACCATGAAGTGCAACCAGATTCAAAGCATATGGAACAAACAGAGGTTTGTACTGAATTTTTTTTACATGTACTGATTTGTTTAGAACTACTTTGAGCATCAGCTTGTTCATAAGAGCCCAGCCTCAAGGAGTACCAGTAATCACTTTGTTCATCCATTTCTTTGTCAAGAGATAACTCGAATGCTATGAAACTTCAAACTTGAAAGGATTGTGACTCAGTAACTTAAATCCATTTGACCTGTGAACTTCATACTTTAAACCCAGACAAGAAGCCTAAAATGGGCCCATATTGCTCACCTGGTCTTCTGTCAAAGGTTGTTAAAGACTGATATCATGAGGCACATTTGTGTCATCTAAGCTGTGCTTTTGAAGCAGGTATGAAATGCATTTCATATAAGACAATTTCATTGAAGTCTACTGTGACCTTAGCATTGAAGTTTGACATTGAGTTAGGGTCATGCCACACCACCTTATCATTAGGAGCATTGAATGCCAAGTATGAAGTTGTTCCATGAGGCATACAGAAATACAGACCTTAAAACTCCCTCGTAAAAGGCGACTAAATGGGGCGGTCCTTCGGATGAGACCGTATAAACCGAGGCCCCGTGTCACAGCAGGTGTGGCACGATAAAGATCCCTCCCTGCTCAATGGCCCTGAGTGCCGAGCATAGGCCCAAATTTGCAGCCCTTCACCGGCAATGGTGACGTCTCCATATCAGTGAAATATTCTGGAGAGGGACGTTAAACAGTATACAATCAATCCATCAAATTTTACCTTGACCTTGAAGGTGCGACTTTGGCTCAGGGCTGTGACACACTGTCTCAGCATGAGTAACATTTTTGTCAAAATGAAATTGTTTTAAAAGAAGTTGTTAGTTGGATTGATTTTGTATCTTTTGTAGGTGGAATCAACTTCAGACGACAACTTTTCCAAACACCTTGTGAAAGTCATCTGAATGCCAGGATTCTCAAGAGCATGAAGATAGTCCATTACATAGAAGGAAAACCTTGATTATGTATCTTGATGCCATTGGTGAAAAGGCAGAGGTCTGACACTGACTGTGAAGAAAATGACTTGACAGCTGAAAGGAACAAGAACAATTTGAATCAGATTTCTGATAGGGCTCTTAAAGCAGTGAACTAAAAACATTTTCTTACTAAGTTTAAAATATTGATATCAAAGTTTTTGAAAGAGGGATAAGGAATCACCCTGTTTGTTTGTCCATCTGTCTGTGGACAACACTTAGATTATACTATTGTAGCTCTAGTTGGTTAAAATAGATAATATATAAAATTAAATGTGTCATACTTCTTGTTTACTGTGCATAAATGTACTTTGAAGAACATACTGTATAAGTAGAATTTTTAGCGAGGATTTAATTTTGGCATTACATGTATTAGAGAGGGTGCTGACATCGCTAAAATTGAATATTTTTAAAAATTAATGTCTTATTATTTGTAATAGCTTCTTTAGTTAACATTTTAAAATCGCTAAAATTACTTCTGGCTAATAATAAAATACCAGACTTTGGTAGAAATCGCCAAATTTGCATCTCGCTTAAATTTCCACTTATACGATATATTATTATTTCTAGCAAAAGATTTCTGTAGAATATATGACTGTACACTTCAGAAAAAAATTCAATCTTAGTATCAGGTACAAGATATGCTGTAATGGTGCCTAGTTGTGTCGCCTGCATAGCAAGGGGACTCTTAGGGCTCTTCGTAATTTCTTGTCTGTCTGTCTGTCTATCCATCGGTCCATCTGTCTAGCTGTGCAAACATGTACGGTCCATATCTTTCTTACGAAGAAACATTAGAATCTATTTCTCCATACAAAGATTGCTCATGACCTAAGAGTGTGTCATGATCTTGACTCAAGGTCATTTGGGGAAGTTCAAGGTCACTGGAAGAAAAATGTCATTATTTGTGTCCGTTCCATATGTTTCTTATGGATTAACTTGGTAAGTTCCCATTTTACAAAAAGATTCCTTGTGACCTAATGGTGTAAAACAGGAACTTGTCTTGAGGATGTGTCATGACCTTGACCCCGGGTTCTTTGTGTCAGTTTAATGTGACTGAAAGGAAAAACCTCATAATTTGTGCCTGGTCCATATCATTCATATTGATAAACTTGGATACTATTCTTGTTTACACAAAGATCACTTATGACATAAGGGTGTAATGACTTTGACCCAAGGTCAATTGTCCAAGTTCAAGTGCACAGACAGTACAAAAATTATAATTCATGTCTGGTCCATATCTTTCTTAAGGATAAACTTGGAGGGTTCCCACTTTACACAAACATTGCTTTGACCTGAGAACTTGACATGACTTTAAACCAAGGTCATTTATGCAAGTTCAAGGTCACTAACAAAAAAAAATCATAATTCATGTGTGATCCATACATTCAGTCTATTTTTAGCTCACCTGGGCCGAAGGCTCAAGTGAGCTTTTCTGATCACATTTTGTCTGTCGTCCGTCTGTCTGTCTGTCTGTCTGTAAACTTTTCACATTTTCAATTTCTTGTCAAGAAACACTGGGCCAATTTTGACCAAAAAAGGGTTGGGTCATTAAAAAATCTTCTCAAGAACCACTGGGCCAGTAAAGCTGAAACTTATGTGGAAGCATCCTGGGGTAGTGTAGATTCTAAATTGTTCAAATCATGACCCCCGGGGGAAGGGCGGGGCCACAATGGGGAATCAAAGTTTTACTTAGAAATATATAGGAAAAATCTTTGAAAATCTTCTTCTCAAGAACCACTGGGCCAAAAAAGCTTAAACTTATGTGGAAGCATCCTGGTATAGTGAAGATTCTAAATTGTTCACATCATGACCTCCGGGGGAATGGCGGGGCCACAATGGGAAATCAAAGTTTTATATAATTATAATTGTATACTGTTTAACGTCCCTCTCCAGAATATTTCACTGATATGGATACGTCACCATTGCCGGTGAAGGGATGCAAATTTTGGCCTATGCTCGGCACTCAGGGCCATTGAGCAGGGAGGGATCTTTATCGTGCCACACCTACAGTGACACGGGGCCTCGGTTTAAACGGTCTCGTCCGAAGGACCGCCCCATTTAGTCGCCTTTTACGACAAGCAAGGGGGTACTGAGGACGTATTCTAACCCGGATCCCCACGGGACTCAAAGTTTTATATAGAAATATATAGGAAAAATCTTTGAAAATCTTCTTCTCAAGAACCACTAGGCCAGAAAAGCTGAAACTTATGTGGAAGCATCCTGGTATAGTGTAACTTCTAAATTGTTCAAATCATGACCCCCGGGGGAAGGGCGGGGCCACAATGGGGAATCAAAGTTTTATATAGAAATATATAGGAAAAATCTTTGAAAATCTTCTTCTCAAGAACCACTGGGCCAGAAAAGCTGAAACTTATATGGAAGCATCCTGGTATAGTGTAATTCTTAATTGTTCAAATCATGACCCCTGGGAGAAGGGCGGGGCCACAATCGGGTATCAAAGTTTTATATAGAAATATATAGGAAAAATCTTTGAAAATCTTCTTCTCAAGAACCACTGGGCCAGAAAAGCTGAAACTTATGTGGAAGCATCCTGGTATAGTGTAGATTCTTAATTGTTCAAATCATGACCCCTGGGAGAAGGGCGGGGCCACAATCGGGTATCAAAGTTTTATATAGAAATATATAGGAAAAATCTTTGAAAATCTTCTTCTCAAGAACCACTGGTCCAGAAAAAGTGAAGCTTATGTGGAATCATTCTGGGACAGTGTAAATTCTAAATTGTAGGAATCATGGCCCCCGGGGGAAGGGCGGGGCCATTATAGGGAATCAAAGTTTTACATAGAAATATATAGGAAAAATCTTTGAAAAATTTTCTTCTCAGGAACCACTGGGCCAAAAAAGCTGAAACATATGTGCCCATGGAAGGATCATTGGGTAGTGTAGATTTCAAAATGTTTAAATTATGATCAGTGGGGTAGGGTGGGGATGCATTATGTATAACACGGGGAAATCTGGTAAAGAACAGAATGGTCAAAGCTTCTCAGGTGAGCGATGTGGCCCATGGGCCTCTTGATTTAGGCTGTACCTTCGTTTCAATTACATGTATAAAAAAAAAATAATGAGCAATTACATTTGCACTAAAAATGTTTTAGCATTTCTCTCTTCTCTTAGATCCATAAAATATTCATGATTTAGCACCTATGAAAAACCCAGCGGGGGGGGGGGGGGGTGTTATTTTGTACCATTTGGACAGTTTCTAAGTTATAAGTAATATTCTTAATCACAAAAGGGGCCAGTCTTGTATTCCACCATATTTCAAGTTAAAGACTACGCCTTGTATTTCCTACAAATATACATCGACCATTGCTTCCAAACTTTTCAATTACAAGAACACTTTACATGGCCTGGATATCGACTATCTGAAAAATAATCCTCTTTCGTGTTCATGTTCTTCTTCGCCCTATAACTATAGTCCTGCTGGACACGTTATTACAGGTGACGTAAAAATAGTTCGTAATGAAGACCTTAGATCACTTATTTTAAAAGGTACTAAATATAGGGAACCCCGATCCTTCAACTGGCGTCGGAATTTCATAAATATTATGGATTCTGTTGAAAATTACGCCAGACGATGGGCTAGATATGAAAAAAAAGACATTGATACCTTGTCAGAATGGATTAAATGTATCAGATCCATGTTAAAGTCACGTATTAAAAGATTGAGGGGCAAAATGAAAACCATATATCCCTCTGTGTTCAATAAACCAGAAGTGAAAAAAGAATTAGATAGATTACACGATCAATACGTACTGGTTCCTGCCGACAAAGCAGGTAAAACATTGTCTTCGTTTGTAAGGCTCATTATATAAATTGCATTCTAGAAGAACTTGGATTTAATTCTACAAGTGGTAATCATACATATACATATACTTCTCTTTCTAAGGAAGAAATTCTTCAAAATCACCTGTCAGTTTTGAATACTTTTAATATTCCACAGAGCCAAAATGAATTTGAACTACCTTATATATATTGGATTCATAAACTTCATAAGAATCCCTACAAACAAAGATACATTGCAGGTTCCAGTAAATGTTCAACCAAGCCTCTTTCGTTACTTCTCACTAAAATATTGACAGTAGTGAAGGAAAAACTTCAAGAGTACTGTGCAACTATATATTCAAGAAGTGGTGTAAATCAGATGTGGATACTTAAAAATTCTAAAGAACTTTTGGACAATTTGAAATCACAAGTCTTTACAAAAATCAACAGCATAAAAACTTACGACTTTTCAACTTTATACACAACAATTCCCCACGACAAATTAAAATCCAGGCTTTTTGATATCATTGACAGCTGCTTCTTCAACAAAAATGGAACTCGTAAGTTTATAATTACTTACCTCGTCATTGGTCACTTGAAAAATTATTTTGTTAAAACAGATTCTGATTGCACACATAAGTACTCTGAAGTTGACATCAAGAAATTGCTTGAGTTTCTGATTGACAATATCCATGTGGTTTTTGGAGACCAGGTATTCCAACAATCTATTGGAATTCCCATGGGTAACAAATTGCGCTCCGTTATTAGCAGACTTATTTTTATATTCATATGAAGCAGACTTTATGCAAAATCTTTTACGTGAAAAGAAGAAAACACTTGCTGTGGCCTTCAACTCGACATCTAGATATATCGACGACGTATTGTCAATTAATAATGATTACATTGTATTTCCATTCCTACGTCGACACGATATATCCTGGTGAGCTTGCGATAAAAGATACGACAGAGTCTGGCACATCTGTATCATATTTGGATATTTTACTTGAAAGAGATGTTAATGGTAATCTAACAACCAAGTTATATGATAAACGTGATGACTTTAACTTTTCTATCGTCTACTTCCCTTACTTACGTAGCAATATACCTTCATCACCTGCATACGGAGTATTTATATCTCAGTTGATTCGATACGCAAGAACATGCTCTACGTATGAACAATTTCTTAAACGAGGTAAATTATTGACAAGCAAGTTGATGAAACAAGAATATCAACAGTCTCGTTTAAAGTCATCATTTCGTAAATTCTATGGTCGATACAATGACCTTGTCAGCAAATACAATTTATCATTGAATGAAATGCTGACTGACGTTTTTCATACCAATTGTTAGTCCATTATTTATACACTGAATTGACCACGGATTTTTTCCGTTATTTCCTGATTATGACAACGAGCACACGGCGGGTTTGACCGGTCGGCAGGGGATGCTCACTTCTCCATGGCACCTGATCCCACCTCTGATGTTTCGGAGGTCCGTGTTTGCTCTGCTCTTATTTTGTATATTTTTTTAATTTTAATGGACATTGAGATTGAATACTGTTCGTTATTTCCATATCCTTCTTCTAGTTGATTTTAGGTTTATAACTTGAATAATAAACATGGTACAGCAATGTAAATTAGCCAGAAGACAGAGCATTGGCGTCCGTTTGGGTTGAACATCGCATCATTTTGACATATAATTTCGGCTTTTGTTATGTCATATGTGGTCAGGTTTTTGCGTATTTGGTCCACATTCTGACTATATTGTATAACTATTAGACATTGTAGAGCAATGGTACTTATTATTACTTATATGATGGGGTAAGTACAACAGGGTTGACAGTTGATCAGGATGCCATGACCCAAATATTCCACTTGACAGGCTTTAATTTCCTGGGTGTATGCTTCATGTTTTGCCGATCCTAGTCAAGTCGGTTGCTAGGGTATAAATTCCGTTGCTATCGAGATTTCTTTTCCTTTTGTTTTGTAAAAAAAGGCGTACATTTTATAAAAATTTCTAAAGTACTATGTTTCTATAGATATGGCATCTAACTGTTAAATATCTGTTGTAATATTAAAAAAAAATTGCCAAAACTTGCGAAAATCCATTGAAAGTGTTTTGAAAAAAATGCAAATTTTGATATCTGAAAAAAAAATTGGGACATCCGACTACCAATTTTTATTTTATTATTACATAGTATTGGGATATATCTTTTACTCTGTATGACATACAATATCTACGGCTGTTGCGTTTTTAAGTATTCAACTTTTGAAAAACTTAATTTTCAACGGATATTCCCATCATGAAAATCTTGTCATTTTTGATTGCCATAGCAACCATATCAACATTTTTAAAAATTCTTACAGACATAAAAATATTTTCTTCTGATGCTTTCATTATTTCAGTATAAGAAAACAAATTTGGACCTTCCAATTGTTCCCCCCTCTGCATTTAAATATGTCTAAATTTGTATTATTTTACAATGTTTTGTTGATAATTTACTATGCAAATCACATTTGTTGCCATGGAAACCAATGATGATGAACAAATTTGTAAAATTTGTCTCAAATGTGTTTTTTGTTGTTGTTTAAATATTTTAGGGTGGTTTTTAGCCCAATTCAAAATTTTTGACTTTCCATGTAAATCTCAATGGTTACTGACACGGCCTCTTAATTACATTGTGTAGTGAGTATGAGAGCGGATATAACATCTCATTTTAATTAGATTGACCAATGCTTTAAATCAAACTCTGAATCATAAATATAATTATGTAACCAGGGTTATTTATTGTTATTTGTTATCAATGCTACTTTATACTTGCGCCGCATCTATGTGAGAAAGTGGTATGAAAGACTTTGTGTTAATGAGGTAGGGTAAGATGAATTTATTCTAAAGTAAAGTCTAGCTATGATGTTTAACTTATCTGTCTAAATGTCTGTCTGTGTGTTGTATATATGTTGTGTGTAATTGTAATGTTTCAGGCTTTTCTGAGGTTTTATTTTAGTAAATGATTGAACCTTAACCAGATTGTCATTTTTCTACCACTGGCTACAATTATTTTAAACAAATTTTAAAATTACATGTAATACATGTATGTTTTAAAAATAAGAGGCCCACGGGCCTTATAGGTCACCTGAGTATCATGTAACAACTTTCCAGTGATTGTATTTGGTTCGTGTTTTAATCAAAAAGCCATGAAATTCACAAATTTTGAAGGAGGCACCATTGCTTATCAAAGGGCAGATTTCAAAGCATTAATTTATTCTTAGTCAAAGTACCCCCCTGGTACCCCTGACCCAGCGGCCTTGAAATTATCTATTTTGAAAGAGACCCCTTTCTTTATTATAAGGCCAGCATTTTTTAATGTTTAGGTTTAGTTATGAACATCAGATTTTTTGATAAATCAATTAACATTTTTTCATTCTTTTTTCATGCCATTCTAATAGGCTCCTTACAAATGGACACATAATACTTACAAATAGGAAAGTAGAACATTTAATTGGTTATATGCAATAGCTACCACGAGCAGTTTAAAACCTGGGGAGGAAAATAATTTACAGATACTTTTGAAACGAATACATAATTATCTCACCAGCATGTCATTGTGCAGCAAAGTCGTCAACATTTTATTTGTCCTTTGAACGGCTGAAACGTTTTGAATGGCACTCGTATCGATGAATTTTACACTAAACCAAGCTCAGATCTAGCTTTATTTACCCGCCGTTTCATCTTAAAACCGGAAGTGTGAGTTCGTAATTTAAAATCTCGATCCCGACTCAAATATGACATCGGAAAGAAAAAAATTGTTTTATTTTTTTTCTGAAAATTCAAAACCTTGAGCGGAGGGTTTGTAAAACTGAAAATAAAATAAATCCTGACCTTAAATATGTAATTAGGTCATTAGTATATTAACCAGGAGCAAAGGATAAGATGTTCAAAGAATTCATGCATTTCACTATTAGAGCCCCACCCTAAAACAAGAACCCCTGACCCTGGGGCCATAAAATTCACAATTTTGGTAGAGGCACTCTTGCTCATTGTAACTATGTACTTACTTAGTTTATTTAATACCCAGGTGCAGAGAAGAATATTTTCAAAGAATTAATGCATTTTCACTATATGATTAATAGAGCCCCACCCTAACACCAGAACCCCTGAACCTGGGGCCATAAAATTCAAAATTTGGAAGAGGCACTCTTGCTTATCACAAATATGTACTTATTTGGTTTATTTAATACCCAGGAGTAGAGAAGAAGATTTTCAAAGAAATAATGCACTTTTACTACCTACTTATTGAGCCCCGCCCTAGCACTTGAATCCCTGACCCCAGGGCCATGAATTTCGCAATTTCGGTAGAGGATTCATTGCTGATTACAATCATGCAAACAGTTTGACTACTTGATGTCCAGGAGTAAAGAAGAAGATTTTTAAAGATTGCATTAATTTTAGTGGTTTTGGCCCCACCCCTCAGGCCCCAGGGGGCAGGGATCATGAAATTCACAATTTTTGTTCCCCTTTACCCATAGATGCTTTGTGCTAAATTTGGTCGAAATTGGTTCAGTGGTTGCAGAGAAGAAGCTGAAAATGTTCAAATGTAAACACACGGCGCACGAAGGACGTAAACGGATAGCAATAGGTCACCTGAGTTTACTCAGGTGACCTAAAAACATATAAATCATATATATGTATATACATGCAAATTATCAGATGCACAAAGATACACATTTGAAATGCATTTATTTCTTAAGAATTTAAGTTAAAAAATTTTATTTTAGGTGAGAGAATTTGTGGCAGTTCATCCGACAATATAACTGTCACAGGATTCAACACGAGTGACCCCAGGATGAAGACCCATGGATTAAAGACAACATTATACAATCCCCTAAATTCAGAGAGTTAACCGATAGGAGAACTATGTGAAGCTTTGGCTTCCATTGACAAATCATGCCTTTTGTTATCAGTTGTGAGCCCCAGTGAGCAGCAGAAAGATGTGTGTACAAAGTTCGGGAATTTTCCTATAGGATCACCCATAGGAGTACAGCAGGAACTGCACAGTGAATAAGTTCTAAATGTCTTGGATGCTGAAGATTTCCCATCTATACCGAAACAAAACACCATGGTCAACAATGTGGTAGTAGTTCTAGATTATAATAAATCTGTGAAACTGGAACCACTGTCAGTGACGGAGATGCAAGCCAGGGAAATTGAAGTTTCCACTCGCAAAATGGCACGAAATACGTCAAGACAGAATTACTGCATCTGTTGCAGGAGACGTTGTACGACGGAAAAAAGGTTAGAATATAATCTATTATTGCCTTAAAAAATAAGCATCTAATAATATTTGTAAATAGGATATTAAGCATTTCTTAATGTAAAAATATTCATTTTTGTATGCCGAGTGTTATTTGATACCTTACAAAACAACATTTTTATTTATAGATTGTGATCCACTTGTGGCACGACTGAGGACCACACGGAAGGTAGTTTCAGCAGCAATGAGACACGGCTTAGTATGCAAACCTCAACTTGATTAGCCTATCTGCAAATATGTAATATTTGATTCTAAATACATGTAAATCATATAAAAGTACTTCAGTTAAATTTTATATTGAATTAAAAAAAATTTTCTTTATTAATTTTTGGCTATGGATGAAGATGTCAACATCTACCCATGTGGTCTTGTTATAAGCCCATGGTCACCCTGGATAGCAGCCACACCAGACAGGAAGTGTTCTGCCCATCAGTAACACCACCACACGGTTTACTTGAAATCAAATGTCCTGTGAGATGCCTATCGGAGTGCGACTACCTCACCAAAGATGAAAATGAATACCACCTGAAGAACACTCATAAGTACTACCATCAGATGATGACCCAGATGGCAGTTACTGGGTTTGAATGGTGTCTTTTTTTGTACTCCTGAGGAATTTTATTTAGAGCTTCTGCATTTTGATGCAGATTTTTGGCAAGACATGAAAGAAAAGATAGATTTATTTTCTTCTTTTATCATTATTTAATGTGAATGCAATTGAGAAATAAATTAATAGGACATGAACTAAAACACTTCATGGTGGCATATTTCATAAGGTGCAACCTCCCTTAATGAATAATATTCTGGCTGGCTTGAAGGGTTATAGTTTATGCACCTCATGAAGTTTTAGAAATTAAATCATATCTTATACATGTATTTTATGCATTTTTTTTCAAAGGAAATATATAGTTATTGATATTGTAAAGTTCTAAATATTTAGTTTTTTTTCTTAATTTTTACATTTCCAATAATTTTCTATAAAGATTCTTTTCAAATCAGAGGAAAATATTTGATGACTAAGGGGGACATAAGCATGAATACCTCTATATATAATCATTTACAAAATTATACTTGCTTTACAAACAGTAGAGCAAACTTGACTGTTTAATTTCATTATTTGTAGCAAATCATCAAATACTAAAGTTTCATTATTTGTAGCAAATCATCAAATACTAAAGTGACAGTCAAAAATGTTAATTGAATAAATTCAACTTACATGATTATCTTATTGCAATGCTGATGTTCAAGCATCAGTATTTGTAGGATGGTATCAGCCAGCAACCAAAATGTTTTATGTTAATTAAATCATTCAAATTAGCAAAACTACAATTGCAAGTTGATATTTCTGTTCACAACTTGACAAATGTGTAGTATTTTGAAAATGATTTAAATTGATGATCCAGCATCAGTCCGACCCGCAGAACTCCTTAAAATAAACTTGAAGATATCCATTAAATTAGTGTGTTCACAATATATATTTAGTGTATTTATAATTATGGGTCCCCATAAATAATAATGAAATGATTAGTTCTCCAGAGGAAATTTACATAACATAAAAAGAAAAACTTAGCTTTAAATTAAGATTTTGTGAAAATAAACATAAAAATCTGTGGACCAGCATATTTGATTGATTGATTGTAAACTGTTTTACGTCCCACTCCAGAATATTTCACTGATATGGAGACGTCACCATTGCCGGTGAAAGGCTGCAAATTTGGCCTATGCTCGGCACTCAGGGCCTTTGAGCAGAGAGGGATCTTTATCGTGCCACACCTGCTGTGACACGGGGCCTCGGTTTATACGGTCTCATCCGAAGGACCGCCCCATTTAGTCGCCTTTTACGACAAGCAAGGGGGCACTGAGGACCTATTCTAACCGGATCCCCACGGGGGCCAGCATATTTGAAATACAATTTATATTCAACTAGTGCTAATTGTAACGGGGACCGTTACAGATGTTCCCCAAACGCTCCCCATGTCCCTTA
>NW_026939995.1:0-9936 GCF_032062105.1 Saccostrea cuccullata
TTTTAAGAAAAATTCATATTTTACTTTCACAATTATACATATTATTAAAAAAAACATCCTCACCAAAGCAATCGAACAAATGTATTGCCAAATTAGCTAGCAATTAATACAAGTAATACCAGTGTATTAGATTAAAATTTTATAGAGCCATGTAAATTGCCTATACAGCATCTATGCCCTACTATTTACATTTAACAATTTAACTTTTTATGCAATTATCATGTACAAACATACTGATTGTTTCTTTTATGATTTTGTTGTTGTTTTAGATGAAGAACCACTTGATATCTATTATACCCTTCACAATGCAGGCTACTACAGAATCACAATGTGAAAGCTCAGATGTACCCAATATTCAGTAAGTGCATGTGCAACTTTGTACAATTATTGACTTTTGATGAGGTCTACTCGTGACTATACGGACCTGGTCAAGTATTGGTTGACTGACACATGATTTGAAACACACAATCTGATTGGTCGAAAAAACTATAAGCAAATCTATATGGTTGGTCAAGAGGGAAAACCCAAGTAAACCTCCCAGAACGTTATATGAAGTGAACTCACTCTGAGGTGCATCTCAGGAAAAGGCGTCTAGAGCATTCAGAGAGCACCAAAATCCCTTATTATTTAATAATATGTCTTCTTCTTTTAAATTTTTTCTAATATATGTAGTGCAGTTATTTTGGGATTTTATTATTGATTTGCCTTATTCACAAATTCAGACATTCTGACCAAATCTTCTAAATTTGGTCCTTGGAATCATTTTTTCAGTCATTTGTCTTCTTCTATCTCAATGACACTACCCAGTCAGCATCAGTATGTTGGCCCCATGTAATGCCAACAATACTCGTTTTGTTGGCCCAACGTTGCATACCAATGTTGGTTCAATGTTTAAGTGCAAAGTGGGCTCATATTGGGCCAACATATTGGCTTTACGTTGGCCCAACATTGGACGCCGATTGCATGGATGTTGGCCCAACCTTGGATATATGTTGGGCCTACGTACTAGACTACAAATATTGGACTTATGTTGGCCCAGTATGTCTTTTACATTGGCCAAGTGTTTCTTTTTACATTGGCCCATAATTGTTTCTCTGATGTTGGCCCAGTGTAATTTTCACATTTGCTATGTTCTCTTTTACGTTGGCCAAGTGATATCTTACGTTGGCCCAGAATTTGTTTTACGTTGGCCCAGTGTTCCCAATTGATGGCCAAGTGAGTTTTGCATGTTGGCCCATTGCATTTGCCAACATATGTAACAGCATGAATATTGGACCAATATCATATACATGTTGGGTAAAAGTAGCAATTTGTTAAATGTTGGCCTAATATTGAATTTGAATTGGGCCACTATATAACATATATGTTGGCCTAAGGTTTGATCCTTTAAAAATAATTTAATTAACATTGGCTTAATTTCAAAATCTATATGAATAGTCAAACCTTGAATAAAAATCAATCAACAATTCTGGTCCAATTGTTTTACAGTGAAAAATCTCATCAAATGTAAAGTCTGAATATTCATATTTTTAATTTCCAATAAGTGGAAAAAATAACAAGAATAAGATAATTTGATATGGTTTACTAATGAAATGACTTAACACTATATCAAAATGAAGAACTAAATTAATTTTAAGGGATAATACTAGTAATGTTCATTCGCCAGATACCAAAAAGTCTTTCCAAATTCATTCACTGGTTTTCTCCTCTTCAGCTGCCTTTTTTTCTTTCCTTTCCTTCCTCCCGCCATCCCTGTCACACGAGTACCTCAACCAATCTTTCGCCGCATCTTCTATTTCTTTATCCGTTGCTTCTCTACAACACCTGTTCTTTCTCACAGTTACTGCCAAAATAAGATACTTTGATTTTATTTTTTATGTGAAATAATTTGTTTTTACTTGCAGAAACTCGAAACACTGCACACTAAAGAGTTCTATTTTGTAGGGTTATTTATGTCATCAGAGAGATCTGCCCTTAGAAGTGAGATAGAAAAAATATTGTTATTTACAATTAATTACATAATTTATGTTGGATTAAAATATTCCTAACATTATATTATACAAAGTTAACTTAGATAAACTAATGTACAAATTAAAATACACATGTGTTTTGGGTTCAGTTCACTAGCAATCATATTGATGCATGGCCCTGTCTTGACACATGAGTGGTCTTTGACAATTTGATATATTTTTCATGTTAAATAAATTTGTCAGTTGTCCAGACACAGACAAACAAACAAAGCAAAATCAGTATATGTTGAAAGTACAAAATAATATTTTAAAAATAATAATACTCACACAGCTTTAACACATATCTTTCAGTGGAGAAGAGGAGAACGCTTGCTTATTACCCCTCCCGAGCCAGTTCATGTTCTTGGCAATGCTGTTGTCTATCATGGATCGCATTATTCTTCGAACACTTTGTTTTGTGTTGTCTCCGCCTATGGTTCCCAATTTTCTTACCTAAAAGTACCATGTGATTTTAATGCTTAATGATAGGCATACCATAACTCTTCACTAAATACTTCAAATGCAATTAAGACCTAAAATGATGTCTACATAAAAAGATAAAACTTCACATAAATTTTTTCTTTAACATTAAAAAAACTCACCATACGATTTTTAACATTGTTGCTTTGTAATGCCTGATCCACTTCGTCTAACTGAGTGAGTGAGGTTACTGGAAGATTTGGGATGCTAATCTCACCATCCTCTTCTTCATCCTGCACATTAGGTACATCAATCTTCTTCAATATAAGCTGCAGCAATGTTGTATTGTGCTGTATTTGCAACTTCATTTGTTCCATTCCCTTTAGAACCTTTAACTCAAACTCTGAAATGAAAATTCAATTAATTTTAGCATATTTTTCAGTAGAAGAATACGCAGAATCTACTTTTTGAAAATGTTTAATTTAAGCTTAAAAAGAGGATTGCACAGATTTTGATTTGTTGAATACCATTCATCGCAGTTATTTATACAAGTTTATGTTTCACTGCAAATACCTGATGCCCTGGCCTGTGATGGTGTTACAGATGATATTAGATCTTTGGCCCTTTCGTGAGTTTTTGTTCTCTCAGGGGTCTTGGCTGCATGGCGATGGCGGGATTGGTAAGTGTGGTAGTGGTGGCAAAACTGTCACTCTTTTCTTTTTTTTCTTTGGTGTTCTTAAGCTTTCTTCACAATCACTTCCACTCTCTGTGTCACTATCAAATTTTGGATTTGGTCTTTAAAGAGAAAATTAATACATGTACACAAAGGTAGTCAAATAAATTAATGATACAAAACTTATGACATGCAAAAACAATGACTTTGAATAATAATCAGAAAATAATTTATTTTTTTATTCATAAAAAGTCAGGCAATCCTGCATAAGGCTCACATGAATACAAATTAAAATTATGCACCTTTTTTTTCTTTTCGCTGTAACTTGCTCATCCTCAGTCTGTAAATCAGACCTGGACTCGGCCTCTTTGAGCTTCTTCCGTCCCTTCTCGTAGTCCTCTAAAATACACCATTAAACCATTATAATTATACTAATTAAGATGAGAATTTGTTTTCCTATCAAGATATTGAGGTGTATTAATTCTAGTTCATTTAATACTAGTAACATCATTATTTTTTATTAAATATTCAACATCTAACTTACTGGTCTGGTACATAATTTTCACTTCAAACTTCTTGTAGTCGGTTGAGTTTGGCAGTGTACACTGCCACACTGCCATTCTCTGTTTGGAATTGCTCTTAAAATTTGGCCAGAAACACTCTTTCTGGTCTTTTGTAATCCATGTCATTGGGACCAGCTCAACTTCATTGGTGTCTTTGAATTCAACAATTGCGTATTCGCTCCTGAAATAGAATAATTAAATTTTCAGCATTTATTAACACAAGCATTAAAAAAATGAAGGTTCACATGCAACCATGTACATGTATGCATACCATTTTCACCATACACTGTCACAAAGAGGAAAGGCTACTTTGTGGTTATTCTGATATGGGAGCAAGAAACATTTTGCCTGAATGTCTGCTAGCTTTGCTTTTCTTAATGTAACTCCAAGTGCTGAAACATCCTTTATTCCAAGAGTCATGGAGGATAAAGGGACTTTAAAAAAATCACACTCTTGTCTATATTTATTATAAAGAAGAGTTATTCCTTCTTCATTTTGGATAATATTTTGCACAATGCATATTTTCCCTCCAATTTGCACACAAGAATCCTTTTTATTTAGGCATATTTTGAAGTTTCTTGTCTTGATCTTTTTGTATTGAGTTGCCCCAAAAAATTCGGGTAAAAGAGGTCCTTTTGTATGTTCCATATGCAGGGATGTGATGGACTGATCCTCTATATTGTGATCTGCCTGCTCCTTAAGTCTGCGAATAACTTGTTGCAGGGGAAATTCAGGTTTCCGCACTAGCCGTTTTAACTTCTGAAGATAATTTTCAAAAGGAAAGGATCAAATGTTATCCAAGCTTCCAAACTGAAGTGCCTGGTCAGGAAAATGGATCAAACAATGTACATTATAGACAGCCATGTCATCACCATACAGTTGATAAAAATGTTGGAGAAATGTTTCTAACAATTCTTTGACATACTGATTGTATGTTCTGCATAAATTTTCATTTAGTAGAAAGTGTATTGCAACTGACAGGAGCAAGAAATTTTTGTATAAGCTAGAATGCATTAAATGTTTTAAAACAACTGGACCAGTGTAGAGCAGGTATTGTCTGTATTCCGTAGCCTTCCAACGGTCTATTTCAGAAAGAGATCTAGGCTTCCTAGCAAATTCACAAGGAAAATTTTCTTTTAAGGCCACTAGTGCTTCAGATAAACTCTCTACAACACGTGGCCCAACTCTATTACATAAGGGTCCTTTAATCCACATTACAAGGATTCTTTTGGTTACGCCTAGACAAACTTGGTGCATGTAGTCAATGGGAAACTGACTTATCATTCCTATCTGTATGTCTGTGAAGGGTGAATCTCCCATATGATGTTCCTCGTCCAGTTTATTTTTAAAAGAGGTATCAGTTCGTAAATTTGCGTCTATTTCAGGGTATGTAATCTTGCCAAGCCATCTTCCTCTTTGCTCACATCTGTCACAACCATGATATCCAGAGAAAGACTTGACACACTTTACAAATGCTCGTGCTGGTGTATCACAAATAACACAATGAATTTTGATGTTCCAATGTTTTGTTTCAAACTCAAAGCCATTGGTCTGGAGATCATTGATTTCATCAACAACTTGTTGCAGGTATTCCCTAACATTTGTCGGCTTTTTATGGCCAAAAAATAACCCAATTACAAATGGGTTCCCCTTAGCAATGTTACATACATTTCCCAAAATGGGCCAAAACTGGTGTGATGTGCTCTTAAATAAAGGTAGACCATCAATATTCAGTTGGAGTTCAAAGCAAAAATTAATTTTATAAGATACATTTAATGTATACCGATTTAGTCACACGTGTAGTGTTACGTAATCACACATGATCAACCTTTTGGTCAAATTACATGTATAAAATACACAGAGTTGCATCCTCCCAGCTGTTGCGGTATATCTGTGAAAATTATTTGCATTGGGCCAACATTGGTCCAACTACATGACACCAACAATTTTAGGCTAAGTTTTAAACATTGTGCCAAAGCTGTCTTGCCAACGCTTGGCCAATCGTTGTTAACTTTAATATGTTCAGCATTCAACATTGGGCCATCGTAGGTCCAACTATGCATAACCGATATTTAAGATAGTAATTTCTGTAAAAATTACATACACTGGGCCAACATTGGCCCAACTGTGTGAAACAAATGTATGTTATCACGACAACTTATGTGAGATTAAGATACATTGGGCCAACATTGGCCCAACAACGAATAACTGACATATGCTAATATTGCCACTAAGAGCTTGATATCTAACATTGGCCCAATGTTGGCCCAATCATGTTATACCAACACCAACCTTGACCCAACAGACCGTTACTCTACCAACGTTGGGCCAATATATGAATGCTGACTGGGTAGGCACACTTAAGATTTCTACCCATTGCTTTTCAGTCGACTTCAGGAAGAGGAATGAAGATGACAGCTCCTGGGCTCCTTGCCCTGTCCCTGGTAGCAGCTGACAATGGAACTAACAGCAACAAAACATGTACACTGTATGTATACATAAATTGTATTCAAACTTCAGGACAATCACTGGATATTGATTTACTTAAGATTTCTACTCATTGCTTTTCAGTCGACGTCAGGAAGAGGAATGAAGATGACAGCTAGGACTCCTGACCCTGTCCCTGGTAGCAGCTGACAATGGATCCGACAGCAACAAACCATGTACGCTCCATCAAATATAAGGTTTTAAAGTAGTTGTTGAAGCATTTTCTCTTACACAGTGTATTGCACAAAAGTTTAAGGTGGAAGTCGAATAATCTGCATTAATTATCTTATGGCTAATATGTTGGTTCTTCTGAAACAAAATATGACTGTTGAATTGATCTTAATTAACAGTCTTTCTTCAATCTTCATTTTTTTAGCGAAAGAAACAATTCCAGTCTTTGGGATTTTCATAATGGGCATGTTCATATGTCTTTCAGATGCTCTGGATGTTGTGGCACTATCTCCATGACTGGTGAAATGGCTAAAGCCTAGAGGACAGTCATCACTTAATAAACGGCAGCTTACCAATGCTCTTTGCAGTCCACCTCTTCATCTCTAATGATGGTCTCTGGTGGAGGAAAGGTTGCAGTGTAGTCTTCAAGTCCTGGCTTATGGGTATCATACTTACATGTTATTCCTTTTATATACTTGCATGTAATTCCTTTTATTTACTCTGACTACATAGATCACCAATTTTTATGCGCCCGGATCGATAGATCCAGGGCGTATATTGTTTTTGTCCTGTCTGTTTGTCTGTTTATCTGTTTGTCTGTTTGTCTTTCTGTCTGTTGTCAACTTTAACCTTCGCCATAACTTTTGAACAATAAGAGGTAGGGACTTCATATTTGGTATGCATACTCCACTAATAAAGTCTTTTCAAATGACATCAAGGTCAATGACCTTGTGACATTGACTGTGACCTATATGCTAAAAATAGCTTTTTCCACTGTTTGTCATAACTTTTTAACCATAGGAGATAGGGACTTCATATTTGGTATGCATACTCCACTAATAAAGTCCTTTCAAATGACAACAAGGTCAATGATCTTGTGACCTTGACTGTGACCTATATGCTTAAAATAGCTTTCTTCACTGTTTGTCATAACTTTTTAACCATAGGAGATAGGGACTTCATATTTGGTATGCGTACTCCACTAATAAATTCCTTTCAAATGACCACAAGGTCAATGATCTTGTGACCTTGACTGTGACCTATATGCTAAAATAGCTTTTTCCACTGTTTGTCATAACTTTTTAACCATAGGAGATAGGGACTTCATATTTGGTATGCATACTCCACTAATAAAGTCCTTTCAAATGACACCATGGTCAATGACCTTGTGACCTTGACTGTGACCTATATGCTAAAAATAGCTTTTTTCACTGTTTGTCATAACTTTTTAACCATAGGAGATAGGGACTTCATATTTGGTATGCATACTCCACTAATAAAGTCCTTTCAAATGACTACAAGGTCAATGATCTTGTGACCTTGACTGTGACCTATATGCTAAAATAGCTTTTTCCACTGTTTGTCATAACTTTTTAACCATAGGAGATAGGGACTTCATATTTGGTATGCATACTCCACTAATAAAGTCCTTTCAAAAGTCCTTTCAAACGACGACAAGGTCAATGATCTTGTGACCTTGACTGTGACCTATATGCTAAAAATAGCTTTTTACACTTTTTGCCATAACTTTTGAACCATACTTACAGGGACTTCATATTTGGGATGCATATCCACCGATTAAGTTCTTTCAAATAACACCATGGTCAATGACCTTGTGACCTTGACTGTGACCAATATGCTAAAAATAGATTTTTTGAACTTAGTTGCCGCCGGGCGCATAGTGTTTCACAAACACATCTTGTTTTTCAATTTACACTTTAATTTCATGCAATTGCCATTTTAATCTTCATAAACTAATTCAGACCTTCTTTCTCTCCCAGGATATCCCTGCTGCTTTGCATGGACCAATGGACTGCAGAGTGACACATAGCAGTAAAGTTCTGTGCTCATTTGTTGGTTTTTGGAGTGTACATGAAAATTTGCTGGGAGACATTTCTAGTGGTGATTTTAAGCTTGACAATGCTTTGATCTGATTGTATAAACATTCAAGTGATGAATGTGACATTTCAGTATTTATTATAGGCTTGACATTGCTGTGATCTGATTGGATAAAGATTCAGGTGATGGATGTGACATTTCAGTGGTGATTTTAAGCTTGACAGTGCTGTGATCTGATTGGATAAAGATTCAAGTGATGGATGTGACATTTCAGTGGTAATTCTTAGCTGGACAATGCTTTGATCTGACTGGATAAACATTCAAGAGATGCATGTGTCATTTCAGTGGTGATTCTTAGCTGGACAAGCTTTGATCTGATTGGATAAACATTCAAGAGATGCATGTGTCATTTCAGTGGTGATTCTTAGCTGGACAGTGATGTGATCTGATTGGATAAACATTCAAGTGATTGATATGACATTTCAGTGATGATTGATTCTTAGCGGGACAATGCTTTGACCTGTTTGGATGAACATTCAAGTGATGAATGTGACATTTCAATGATGATTCTTAGCTGGACATAATGCTTAGACCTCTGATGGATAAAGATTGATGTGACGGATTTATATTGGTGATTTTAGTCAGACATTCCTTTGTCATTTGTGTAGTCAGGATAAAAGGTGATTACGGTCAAAATTGTACATATTTCTCTGATTAAATAGGTTAAATGATTCTCAGCAAAGTTATTAAATTTGATTCTAAAGAAATTGACCTTGATAGTAAATAATATCTGCTAATGAAACTGCAATGAATTCCTGTAGATTCTGAAATGTATGTTGGAGGACTAGAAGTTTGAACTGCATATGCATGATGATTGCAGCTACAGTACTTAGGAAACCTTCAAAGAGACCAAATTTCAGGTATGAAGTGCATGAATGTTTTAAATTTATACTGTAAACTAACTTTTACTCGCGTCATCTTTTATTGCGATTCGTTCGTTTTAAATCAAACCGCGACGATTAATTTTCCTGACCAAGTAAACATTCCCTACAAGTACTAAGCAAAATTATTGATTTGCGTGGATTAATATTCGCGAGTTTAATAAAAGTTGGTTTACGGTAATTGATCTAAATTTTTTAGCTATGAGTATTGCCCTAAAAATCAAATCTTGCATTGCCTGAATGGCCTAGTGGTTAGTGCGTCTATGGGTGCGCAAGAGGTGCAAAGTAAGGAGTTGATCCACATCGTACGTGGGTTCAAATCCCAATGTGGGACATGGAGACTGGTCCTTTGGATGAGACCGTATAAACAGAGGTTCTGTGTCGCAGTAGGTACAAGATCCCTCCCTGCTAAATGGCCGTAAGTGCCGAGTACATAGAACAAAATTTGCAGCTCTCCACCGGCAAGTGGTGGCGTCTCCTTTTGATTGAAAAATTCTTGAGAGTGATATTAAACAATAAACAATAATTCAATCAATCAAATTTTTTGCATGATCACTTAATCCAGACACTCTTAATAAGTGAGCTCTCCTGATCAAAAATTGTTAGCATTGCAGAGCTTCAGATAATTTTTTACCCCAAAGTGTATTTACTCCCTGATTTTCAAATCAATGCAGATTTTGATTTTCAGCAAAATGATTGAAGAGTATTTTGTTTATATAGGAATGTTTTGACCATTATTTTGAGTTTGTAATCGAAGTATGAGTTTTTGAAGAGGGAAAAAAAACTTCAAGGGTTAGTTCCTGAATTTATTTAAATAAATTTTGTGAATACCA
>NW_026939996.1:0-9655 GCF_032062105.1 Saccostrea cuccullata
TACAAGGTAGAACCATCTGTCACTATTTCTGTTTACCTCATGCTGTATACAACCAGGCCGTCTGGGTAAATGTGCATTAGTTTATTTGGAACAGTAACTGAATGGGTATTCGCTTTTTTCTCGTTCTTAATATATAGATCGGGAACCCATACATTGGACATTACACGCGTATCCAACTCGATCTTTGGGAAATCAAAGCGCCCTCTAAATGCCAATCTGTGGTCATGCCATCTCTGACGAATAAAGAAGCTCATCTTGAAGTCCTGTAATTCAGTAGAAAATATTTCATGTTAGGTCATTTTAAGAGTGTTATGGAAGGGCCAGTGGGTCGTTTCGCTCATAAGCATTCTTAAAAATGAGAAAACCCGTAACATTCATATGAAAAACTTTTCACCGTTAAACCTCTAGGTCTAACAACAGCTTTTTCACCCGAGATTATTTGTCCCCCGCTTGAAAAGTGGGGGATATTAATTTGAGTCTGTCCGTCCGTCCTTCATTCTGTCTGTCTGTAACACTTTCGTTTCCACACGCTATCTCGAGAACCCTTTGAGCTTTCGCAATGAAATTTTACATATCAACTCCCTATGGACTAAAGAAGAACCCTATTGATTTTGAGGCGTCAAGGTCATAAATTCGCAAATTCTGTGTGTTATAACACTTTCGTTTCCGCGCGATATCTCGAGAACTTTTTGAGCTTTTGCAATGAAATTTTACATAACAACTCCATGTGGCCTAAGGAAGACCCCTATTGATTTTGAGGTCAAAAGATCAAAGTTCAAGGTCGTAAATTTATACATGATGTCTGTGTGTAACACTTTTCTTTCCGGGCGATATTTCAAGAGGATTTTGGGCTTTTGCAATGTAATTTTATACCAAAACTCCCTAGGACCTCTCTCACCCCTCTCAAAGTGTCCCGCCCCGTTTGTTTTATTAGTATTTATTGTATTACATGTCGCTATTTTTAGCACAGGGGCATGAGGAAAGTTATTAAGCATAAAACAGGTTCTCGGCGGACTTTATATTCTTATTACATTAGAACTGTTTAATAAAGGATAAATTAGACACCATGCATTGTGTAAATTTTGACAATATCGAACGTAAATATATAAATACATGTATGTGACTTCATCTTTGCATATAATTTTCGCCAGTGTAAAGCAGTTCCGTGGTCTAGTGGTATGTCTCTCGCTTCACATGTGAGAGGTCATTCGAATCTCGGATGATCTATTTTCTTTCTTTCTGTTCGAAATACTTTTTTTTTACTAAATGATAGTATTCAGCATGTGAAATGAAAAATTTATGAGGTCTGGCTTGTACAAACTCATAAAATCATCATTACAGTGTGATAAATATTCCATATAAAAAGAATCTTCTATACACATAATAAAGAATAAGCAATCAAATCTTTATATTCATATTGACATACATGTATTTTATTTGCTTCAGTATACATGTATACATTTAATAATTCTACATATTCAGTCAGGGGGATCCGACTTTTTCCCTAAGCGGGGGACACGAATTCTCTGAATGAGCTTGTTTTGTCATGTCTTCCTTAAGGCCCCTTCACGGTAGCTCAGTCGGTAGAGCGCTCGCTCCGTGATCGGGAGGTCGTGAGTTCGAATCTGGGCCGCGACTGACCTAAGTCGTAAAAAATGGGTAGCAACTGTTCCTTCGGCATGCGCTCGGCACTTTGAAGTGAAAGTTGCGGGTCATTCGGATGAGACCTTAAAAACCGAGGCCCCGTGTCAGCGGCAGGCGTTGGCACGATAAAGATCCCTCACTGCTCAATGGCCCTGAGTGCCGAGTAAAGGTCAAAATTTGAAGCTCTTCACCGGCATACGGTGACGTCTCCATATCAGTGAAAAATTGTCGAGAGGGACGTTAAACAATATACAATCAATCAATCAATCTTCTTTAAGTTAGTTGTTTAAAAATTGATGAAGTAAATACTGCCAGATAGGCCTTTGGTCATAATTCTGACAGACCCTCTAGTCTGCAAGGTTTTACTGTTGGTAATATGTTTCCATTCATGTAATCATACATTTAAAGTTGATTCTTTTTATTTCAACATGAGAGCCAAGTTTTATCAACCTCAACATTCGGGTAAGATATATTCTGAGTTTTTTTTATCAACGATTTTTTGGTAAGTATGCGAGGGCTGTTCAATAAATAATTTCCTGAACTCTCTATCATACACTATAGCAATAATATGTCATTATTAAGTTTGACTTTCTCTTATGATTTAATCTTTAATGAATTGATAACAGTTAATATCTTCTTTGCATAGTTTCATTGTGAGAAGCTGGAAAGGAAGGGCTATTCGAGACACTGCATTAAAAATGAATGGTAAAGAATCAGTAAAGTGAAATTAAACGCTTCATTTAAGCTGCTTAAAACTTCTTCAGAATCCAAAAGAAATATTCACTGAAATATGGACAATTTACAGCAACCAATATCTGTTTTATAGACACAAGAGCAAGTGGATTTCAATCAGCAGAAATGATATAATGTGCATCAAAAATGGGTATCATCTTAAGGCTTTGCGACAAGGATTTACAACAACCAATGTACTGTTTGCCAAAATTCAACAAATTATCACTGATTATGTTTTATTGACTTTAAGACACATAGCAAAATTGATAGAAATCTTTTTGGGGTAGTTCACATTGTTTTAAAGAAACATACTCAAGGGTCACCCTATATTTTGAAAAATGAATGAACACGACAACATAACAGCATATCTAAACAATTATTTTAAGAAGTCAGAAATTGTAGTTTTCCACGTTTGTCTGAAATTCAAACAGATAATGAAACTTGAATCCATTGCTTTAAACCCTCAAAACAATTTTATAATAAGATGCACTTGACAAAACAGCCAAGGTCTAAGAAGAGCAAAGAACTGCAAGAGCACAAAGACAGTTTTACATGCCATTTTCTTAAATATCAGTGGTCTTGTTGTTCAAATTCTTATTCTGGGAGGCAGTTCAATTTCTGGAAGAGTCTAGAAAGCAAAATTTTTGCCAAAAAAAATCGAAAGGTTTATGAAGGAAGGAACTAGAATCAGGAATTCACTACATTAAATGTCTTCATGACAGCGTCCTAACCCATACGCCCTTAAGAGTAGAAGAGTTTGGGGATAAACAGAAAGTTAATGTTTTGTCACACCAACAATATTCGCCAGATCTTTTACCCTTTGACTTGTTTCATTTTCCAAACTTGAAAAAACACCTTTCAGAAAGAAGAAACAAGTACAGGAAATCATAGAATCTGCCATATCACAGGTACTTAGGTCTTGGTTTATAAATATGTATAATGTACCTATAAATAAGGTACATTATACAATATACATATTTATAAACCAAGACCCAAGTACCTGTGTGCCATATTTCAGTATACGAAGGGTCATACTCAAAAATGTGTTATAAAAACAATCAGAAATTGGATAAAAATGTTACGGACATGTGTTTTAATTAAAAGAGAATACCGGTATTTAAGTAAAATCTTTAAGACTAAATGATTGAAAAGCGTATTTGTTTCTTTCCGAGCACCGAGGACATTATTTATTGAACAGCCCTCGTAATTCCAACAAAATTGTTTATGTATGAAAAGGTTGTTTTTTTTCATCTAAAGTTTATGCTATAATTTCTATCCCGATTTAAGGCGTGAAAAATATGCCTGGGTTACATGCATTTTTCAGTTAGTTTGTTTAGTTCCTTGTTATTCAATGTCCTTCTCGAGAAGTTTCCCTCATACGGAGATGCCACCACTTGCAAGTGGAGAGCTACAAATTTTTACAAAGGATTCGGGCCCGCGACGTAAGGATAAACTCCTTACTGTGCGAACCAAGAGCATACGCTCTAACCACTGCGCCACGCGGGTGACTCTCCATGGATAAGTGTTTTACTGGCATGATTTCTACTTACACAGATCGTGTACTGTATGATTTAGTCTGCCAGTTTAGGGATTTTTAGTGTGCAAATTGATGTAGGTTTTAGTATTATTTATGTCAAGACAAAATGAATTTTTAAAGTTATTAAGGTCTTCCGTTTCAACGGAAGACCTTCTTATTATTCTGTTGTTTCTTTTCATTTTCTTATTATTATTCTTACCGATTTTGTGCAGGCGATTTCTCGTAAATGCGTCGATGGATTTTCATGAAACTTTCAGCATTGATGACAAATTGAAAGAACTTAAGGCGTTTTTTTTTTTTAATTTGATGACGTCACTTCCGGTTCGAGTTTTCTGCGATTTAGTGAGTTTTAGAGGGTCATTTTGTAGTTTTCTCAATAATGGCTCAAGATAGAAACATGAAACTTTTAGGTATGATAGACCAAAGTCTAAAGATATGTATAAGGTACTTCATTTTTATCGGAATAGCCGCACGTTGGCGCTCGCTATGGTTTGAAAATAGTCGTATCGCGAATTTCAAATTTTTAAACACTTTTTTTACGATATCTTTTTACCTGGAAATATTTTGTTAAAACATGTAGAACAAAAGAAGTGTAAAAGTCCAATATCTTTTAAATGATGAATCTTGTATAAAAGGGCTGGAATAAAAAAGGGCTTTAAAGGGGCCGAAAGTTTTTTCTTTATATCTCAAAACGTATTGAGAATTTGTAATACGTCAAAGAAGCAAAGTTGTTCAAAATGTCAAGCTTAATCTATTGAAGTCGTCAAAATATGTCCGGCGTCGTCACTTCCGGCCAAACCGGAAGTAGTCGGAAAATGCGTATTTTTTCCGTTTTTGACAAAGTTTTGGGTAACACATGTCTCTGGGAGCATAAAAATTTATTTTCTGTCCGTTGTCGTCACTTCCGGTTAAACCGGAAGTAGTAAAAAATTGCTTATTTTTGTATTAATTAACATAGCTTTAGAGGATTCAAACCATTTTTAGGCGTTATTTCTCATTTTTGTTAAAAATGAAGGCTACTTCCGGTCAAACAGGACGGAAGACCTACTCGTTGCTTTGCAACGAGCTTTGCTCTAGTTATTATTATTATCATTATTATGTGAACTGAACAAAAAAAAACATAATATATAACAGGTACTTTTAGAAATAAAAGAAAATGTATAATCCAAGCCTAAATTAATCCATAGGATATATTAATCACAAAAATACTTGTAGCGATTATTCATATATATTACTACATTGTTAAGATTTTAAACATTTTTGTAGCTGATTGCTAACAAGAGAGAGAAAGACAGATGAATTACCATAGTACTCGCACTGATAGAGTCTATTCCCAGAATGTAAAGTTGAATGGTGTTAAGAACAGGATCACCTAAAAAATAGAAACGAATCTTAGGTTAATTTAAATGTATAAATTAATTGGCATATCTCAATTATTTCTTTCCAAGATTGTTGGTGTCGTCAAAAAAATGTACAAGCCAATTTGACTATTGAAAATGCTCTCATAATTTAAAATGCCTTTGAAATACAACAGACTGTACTAGTGTGATGGAAATTTGTTAATTATAAAAATATAAGTATTATTTCTGGACTTCTTTCCTTTGATTTCTGATGTGCATCATTTGATTACTGACATGCATTTTAGAAGAAAAATGAATGAACACCCGTCTGCTTAAACGAGTTTTTGTCTATGTATAGTCAAAACGTATGCAACATAAAATTGCACAAAACTTCAAATTTAGGAGAAAAATTGTTAACGTCCATTAGCTAATTAAAGTTTAGAAAGAAAAACAAACCCGAATTTGAATACATCGATAACTTTTTACTAAAAAAAATGGATTGATGCGTGTTTTGATAAGAATAGGTGCTAATGAAACTAATGGCAAATTTCATTTTAATTTATTTTACGACACATCCATTTTAAGTTTTACGATTCTGTCGACTTGAGTTTGCTTTAAAATGTATGCACACCTCTAATGTTCATTGATTTTTATATTAAGTGGAGAAACCACTTTGTGTTGGCTTTATTGGAAAGAACTTGATTTCCTAGTAGAACAAAAATAATTAACGTCGCAATCGACAAAAGCATTTTATTTAATTCTCCGTGAAATCTCATTGAGTAGAGCAGCTTTGAATAAAATTGCACTTCTGTGATATGTGAACCTCTTCTGTTGTAATCCTGTATTGGAGCTGCAAATTAACTATGTTTTTGTAGAATTAGCCTTGTATAACTAACACTGATCTAGATCAGTCTTCCTCAGAAAATACTTGTAAATATGTTAAAATTTTATGTCATAAAATTATGCCAAACCTTTAAGTATGAAGTATAAGGGGATCGTAGTCTTCGTTAAGAATGACATCAAAAAACTCGTGTCTGAAAGATAGAAATCAAATGCCAATATTAATACAATGTGATTTTCTTTTTTTACGTGAAGCTGGCATTGATAAAAGCAAAAGTCCTATGCTGCATTTGCAGGTTTCCATGGCAACGGTAGCCATTTTGTAACTAAATGACACAAAACACGACTACAACCAGTGATCCTCCTTTGAGGAAAGTTTCGGGAAGATTGTCCCAGCCATCTCCGAGAAACAGCTTGGAGATCAAAAACATGCGAACAATCGCAATATGTCGCCCGACTTCGTTCGGGGCGACATAATAATAACTAGAGAGTCTGCTATTGCAAGCAATAGCTTTTGTCGCCCTGAACTGGACAAGACTTTCATTTTTTTCATTACTAAAACAATAAGCATTAGCTAAGCTTGGACAACCATCAACTCGTATCAGTCCTTTCAGTACTTTGATTTAAAAATCAAAGTTAAAGAATTTTCACTTTTCCTCTGTTTCCATGGCAACTATTGACAATTTGCAATTTTTAAATGCAATGAGCACAATTACAGATTCAAATCATTACATCAATAAAATTTCATGACGAATGTCCAAGGGACCAGAGAGAACACTCGCGGACAAAATCCGTCTCTCTTTGCAGGTTTCCATACCAACGGTAGACATTTTGAAACTGAACGACCACACAGCACAACGGAAAAAGTAAATTTTCGAGTATCGTAGGCACAGCTCCTACTTTTAATTGTGTTTTCAATAAACAGAAATTTTGACCAGATGATAAAATGTAGCAAAAACCGCCACGAAATCGCCATATATCTTCCATTGTGTTTATTTATCTGTTGTCGGAGAATGACTGTAATGAAATTCCTTTCCTTGTATTTTCAGCTTTCAAGAGAGAAATGTCACAACTGTATACCATTATGAAACATAGCATTAATATGTGGCCAGACGGCCAAGAAAAAGAAAACAGTCTGCCAGAATAAATTGCTGCCTTCCAAAACTCTGTTATGTCCGAGGGGACAAAACATTTTGCGAGTCTTAGTTCACTAAAACTAGAGACAAGTCAAGTCTTTTCTCAATATTTCACATTATCGAGATTTGAAATTCAACTTGATTGAGTGTTCCTTTGTAATGCAGACAACTGAGTCAGGTAAAGTAAGGGAAAATCGGACAGTTCATACTGGAATACGTGGAATTCAGAAATACAACGTAAAGAAAACGGATGCTACAACCAATATCACAGATATTTTCTTGCGATTCTTAAATGTCAATGAGCCATATTTTGAATTTGTAAACTACAATGAGTGCAACAATGGCCCTGTAAACCAAACTTCCAACTGAATGTTCAAGCATATTCCTCTAACGGGCAAAAGTAGTTTTAATAGAGGAAATATCGTGATTTTTCTAATCAACAAACTTTCATAATTATGCTCGTCATAAATTTGTAGTTGGTATAAAATCAACGGCTTGATATTTGGTAAGATGTTCTACTATAATTTATTAAGACAGAATGGGTACCAAAATGTGCATATCATTATACAACTTGGAGTGATTTCATATTTGATGAAACTAACTCCGTGGTTCGGGCAAGAAATTCTGTACCATTTTCTTATTTTTTCATAAATAATAAGCCGCAACAGCAAATTTTTTGTTGCTGTTCTTGTTTAACGTCCCTCTCGAGAATTTTTTCACACATATGGAGATGCCCACACTTGCCGGTGGAGAGCTGCGAATTATCGTCTATTATCGGTACTAAGGCTCATTGAGCACTAGAGGGTCTTTTTATTTGCCAGCACCTACTGCGACATGGGACCTCGGTTTATACGGTCTCATCCGAAGGACTGACCTCATGTCCCTCAGTGGGATTCGAACCCGCGACGTAAGGATCAACTCCTTACTTGGCGACTAATCACTGCGCCACGCGACAACAGTAATTGTAATCATTTGATCAGTGTCTATAGAATGTGCAGTTGCTTAATTCCATCTGTTTAAACTGTTGACCACGAGCATAGATTCATACAAATTAAATTTTTATTCAATCATTCGTGAATAATGTATGGTGTTGATAGGAAAAAACATTACAACCGCTCGTGTATCCATAATTGTACATGTATATATGCAAATTAAAACATCTATCATTTCTGCAAATTATTTGGTTACCACGGTGGGATGATGAGTGCATTACGAGTACATAATTTAGTGCATCGGTTTTTGATTTCGATGAACGTTGTAGCCATGGTTACTTAAAATAACAATTTCTATGAAGTTCCTTTAAAACGCTACCCCTCCTACTGTTTTAGTCTGATTTAAATATAACTTGGCATAAAAGTAGACTACACTAAGATACATAATTTAGTGAATCAGTTTTTGATTTCGATGAAGGTTGTTGCCATGGTTACTAAAAATAATATTTTCTGTGAAATTCCCTTAAAACGCTACTTCTCCAACAGTTTTGGTCTGATTTCAATATAACTTCGCATACAAGAAGACAACACTAAGATACATAAATTAGTGCATCGGTTTTTGGTTTCGATGAACGGTGTGGCCATGGTTACTAAAAATGAAATTTCTGTAAAATTTCTTTAAAACGCTACTCCTCATACAGTTTTGGTCTGATTTCAGGCAAATAAGTAGACTATACTAAGATACATAATTTAGTGCATCGGTTTTTGATTTCGATGAACGGTGTTGCCATGGTTACTAAAAATAACATTTTCTGTGAAATTCCCTTAAAACGCTACTCCTCCTATAGTTTTAGTCTGATTTCAATATAATTTGGCCTACAAGTAGACTTCACCAAGATACATTATTTCGTGCATCGGTTTTTGGTTTCTATCAACTGTGTTGCCATGGTTACTAAAAATAGAAATTTCTGTGAAATTGCTTTAAAACGCTCCTCTTTCTACAGTTTTTAGTCTGATTTCAATAACTTGGCATACAACTAGACTACTCAAAGATTTATAATTTAGTGCATCGGTTTTTGACGCAACGTTGTTGCCATGGTTACTGAAAATATATATTTCTGTGAAATTCCTTTTAAACCCTACTCCTCCTACAATTTTGTTCTGATGGCAATGGCTTCTTTTCTCACCCATTGTTATAAGTACAAACCAGTTGAGCTACAGTCTCGTCAGAGTACATGTAATTTGTTTTGCCCAGTCTGTTTGTTTGTATGTTCTTACCTCTGACTGACGTTGCTGGATCCCACTACCTGAAGTAAACACACAGCCACTAAAAACTGTCTATCCAGAGACATGATGCAATCACCTTCAACCAAAGAAACACAAATGTATGTTACAAATGGCAATTAAGATAGAATTCACCGTACGGTTAACTTGCTTTGAATAAAATGCGGGAAAGGTGAATTAACTTCGTCTTTTATGTTATACTCCTCTCTC
>NW_026939997.1:0-9887 GCF_032062105.1 Saccostrea cuccullata
TGTTTGACAATTTTTAAAAGTAATATCAAGTACAATTAAGCACTAAAATAAAGGTGAGTGAAACGTGGCGCAGAGATGGTCAAGATGGCATTATTCCAACGGCTCTATCTTCTACTCAATGGTCATTTAACCAATGTTTTTTTTTTCTAAAACCATTTTTTAAAAATTGAAAATGATCACAAAAAGATGCTTATTACACAAAACAAACGCCGCAAAGTACAAATTTATTGTTTTTAAGCTTGTCACGGAGCACTGGTTTTCATCGGCGATATTGAATTTTCTCTCCACAATTGTTTAGAAGACTCATTTGTTGATATAATTTAAAAAACATTTCTAGTAGTTTTTAAAAAAGACATTTATTAAAGTGAACACTTAGAAGTTTTGTTAAGTGTATATGTTCGTCATTCAATATGATTTAGAGTTCCCATCTTACATTTTTCCCCCATATCAAATACTTAGCTAGTATATCCAGAATATTTTAATTAATATTAAATGTGTTTTGTAACACAAAAGAAAATCAGGTTTAAAACGAACATCAAACAGTCATGAAACAATAGTATTTCGAAATATACATGTGCCGACAGTACTTTTTAAAATTGGCAGGACATATGTTTCAAATTCAATTTCAAACTTAATCCTTAAAAGTACAAATTCCCATTATTTATTTATTATTTCTACAGGAATGCTAAAATCAGATCTAGAAATGAAAAGTAAAAATAATAAATTTTTTTGGAAATACTAGTATTTGGCCTTCGCCATGCTCGGTGAAACAAGATTTCCACACCTCCGCTTTGATTGGAAGGCCAAGCACGTCTTGTGAACCGTGTGAAAAATGAAGATGGAAAATAAAAGCCAATGGTAACTGTGAAATGAATTTGTTTGTCTTAAAACTTTGATCACTTTCATTGTTTGGGAAAAATTTTGGAAAAATAAAAAGAATTTTTATTTGATAAAACAATATTAAAGGGGATCTCCCCCCCCTTTTTTTTCCTCTCTCTCTCTCTCTCTCTCTCTCTCTCTCTCTCTCTCTCTCTCTCCCCCCACATTTTTCCTTTTAAAAAAACTATGACAGCATATTGTTATTTAGTTTTTAGTTTTAAAATTAATCTATTACAAATAATTCAAATGCCTCTTTCCATCATGATCATGATCATCTTGTCCGAGAATAACCAGACGAGATGTTTATCTATTGTTTATTTATATTTATTTATGACATTTGAATTATAAAATAGCAGAATAATTCAATGCAAAGAAAAGATCGAAGGCATTCCGAATAAATCGTTCATCTTGCGTTACCGTTCGTTCACCGTTCACTTTGCGTCGGTTCGCGCTCCGTTCGCGTTCGCGTTCACTCACCGTTCACCGTTCACACATCGTTCACCAAGTTTAGTTAAGCATTCGCAAATCTGCTTTAGTTCACCGTTGTTCAGCTGTGTTCACCGTTCAGGGGGGAAAAGTAAAGTTTCAGAGATGTATGTTGTAATGCCAAAAATCCCCCCCCCCCCCAGGGCAGACAAAAATTTGAATTCTTTATTTAGTTTTAAATTTATTTGAACAAAATATTTTTTATTAGTTCAAGAGGGATATTACCGAACCATGATAAATTTAAATTGACCTTTATTTTCTGGAAAAATTTCCTGCATTTACAATTCATACCATATACATAATCCCTACATATGAAATAATAATTTCCTACCAGTACAGACCCAGCTCATCGATGTCTTCAAAAGCATAACAGAAACTCTTGAAGATTAAGCTAATTTTGCCATTATGTAGATAGCTAGCATATATATTTAATGCTAATACCAAATCCAAGATGACCCTCTGAATCATAACTTTGCAGCACATAACTTCACTGTCAAAACTTAACAAACAAGGGACCCGGGGACCACATTGCTCACCTGAACTAGGAAAACAGAAAATTAATCATTATTTAAAATATAAATATGACCAATCACAGCTTTGCTGTTCTTGAGAAGAACTTCAAGAAGATTTTTCAACTATGTTTTCCCTTTAAATAGAATTTCAACCCCCATTGTGGCCCCATCCTACCCATGGGGGCCTAATTTGAACAAATCTTAATATACATTACCTAACAATGATTCCACATATGTTTCATAATTTCAAGCACGGTGGTTCTTGAGACATTTTTAAAAGATGTCATAATTTTTTTCTTTAATGTTTTTTATGTGAAATATTAATTATCCCCCCCTGGAAGAAGGCATGGCGCTTCAGGGGTGTGAAATTTCCATCACCCTAGGCCCGGGGCTACCAATTTTAGAGGTTGGCTATTGTAAATCTATACTGTGTTAGCCCGTCCCACTAGTTAATCTAAACATATGTTACAGAGACAATTTTTTGCCTCTGCTGGGAATGGAACCCAACCCCTCACATGCCAGACCAGTGCTCTACCAATTAGCAAAAGGGGTTAACCCACTAGCCCACGCTAGTAGGATGCCATGTATCTTACTCTACCACATATATAGTTATTTATATTTTCGCTTCAATGAAATGAACAAGTAATTTTTTTTCTAATTAAAATTTCGGGGTAAAAAAATCCATCTCTATTGAATTGACAGCTAGCCCGAAAGTGTGTTAAATTTTTCCAGTTCTTAAAACCTAATCTAGCGAGATTCGTAGAGACTAAAACATTAAACTGGAGCACCTTTTATGTCCCCCCGGGGGCCCTTGATATGAAATGAATATTTTTATTTCGGGTTTAGGCCCCTTTTCGGTAATTAAAATTTAATGTAGTTACATTGCATGACGTGGTGTCATCATTTTTTTGGACACAACATTTTTATTTGTGTAGAGCCCGTGATATTATGGTTTGGTCCTGCAGCATTAACTAGTGTACCATTAACCAGTTTAACAGTAAACCTTGTACCATGTGTACTATACCTTGATACTCCTGTCACGGGAGGAAACTTCTAAATCGGTGAATGTTTTATTGTTTATCGTATAGTCGTACATTTGTAATGTCACGGTAAATTTCATATTTTATTAATCTCAGTTTAAAACATAACCCGCTTTTTCTTCCAATCAGCAGCTGCTAAATTTTCTATTAAGTTGATCTCTTAATCGTTAATATTTTATGTTTAAGCAGTAACTCCGCGCGCTGACGAATTAGCCAATGAACAAAAGGCCCATGGGCCCCGCTTACCCGAGCATTGGGGGAGGAAAAATAGAAATTGTTTTACTATTGAAAAGTTTAAATCCAAAAGTTGGCCCACCCTCCCCCCGGGGGTATGATTTAAAGAAACTTGAATAATACTACCGGGGGATGCTAAGTATAAAAATGAGCAATTATGGCTTTTCTGTTCTTGAGAAGAAGATTTTTAAAGAATTTTCCTATATATTTCAATATAAAACTTTGGTTGGCCATTGGGCCCCGCCTACCCCCGGGGGACATGATTTAACAAATTTAAATCTACACTACCTGAGGATGTTTCGCCATAAGTTTCATGGCACAGTGGGTTTTGAGAAGATTTTTTAAAAAATCCCCCAAATGTTCACTAATTCTAAAAATTTTCCCCGAATGAGGGCGTGGACCTTTATTTGAACAACTTGAATTCCCTTTATACAAGGATGCTTTGTGGCAAGTTTGGTTGAAATTGGCCCAGCAGTTCTTAGAAGAAGTCGAAAATTGAAAAATTTACAGACAGACAGACAGACGGTCCGGCTTATCAGAAAAGCTCACTTGAGCCTTCGGCTCAGGTGAGCTACAAAGCGCATGGGTTTTAAGTAAGTTCAATCATATTAAGTAAGATTTTAGTGGTTAAATGGGGGCTCTTGCTTCCTCTGTCCGCCCCTTTTAAACCCCTAAAAGGAAAAATTCAATAATGCCTAGGTCACATTTCCCGGCCGGTACCTGTACACCGATGGTAATCGGTAGTAATCCGTGGTGTTAACGATACCCCAACATCGGTCCACATCGTCCAAGTAGTCCTTAAAGTATCAGTCACATTATCCAGCGATGTGCATACGATGGGCAAACCAATAGTTTTATGAGAAAAATGGCGTGGTTGCCGGTGGACAAACAAAGGCCCAGCGATGCATTGCTTTTCATAAAACGATGTTCCAGGATAATGGCCGATGAACCATGCTCATACATTGGTAAACATCGTTCGTATATCGGTCGACTACAGGCCAATGTTTGGTCGAAAATGACCGATGATCGGGGTTCTGTTGAACACCACTAAACTCCCCGATGACCTCAGATTCAACGGATTTGGACGATGCTCGGCCATACATGGCCATCTTTTAAAGATGTGTTAATGATGGGTTGTCGATGAGGAGCGATGTGAGGCATCCTTGGAGACATCGCTGAATTTTAACTACGAATTATTTCCCCCCGATGACCCCACCGATTCGCAAAAAAGACTCAGTCACCGTCCGATCACTAGTGGTGCCCGGCCGGCAACCCCGCCATTTTCATCAAAAAACCACAGCTCTGTTTCCCCATGTTGGATAATGTGACTTATACTTAAGCCATTATCTGTGGTCCCCGGTTACTCGTCAAATTTTAAACTTTCATTAAAAAGCTTAAAAAGTAAATTACATTATTCTCTTATGTCTGGTTATGCTCCAACTTTGAAAAATTTAAATAATTGCATAAAAAAACACGCGAAGCGGTTTTGAAGGGGGGTCCCTTTTATTTTCATGAATATGAAAAGAAAGGATGACTGCACTTAAGCCGGTTTTTGGGTCTTTTTTGATCTCTGTTGTTACATTTATTTTTTATTTTATTTTTGTTTCAAGTCATTTACTATAGAGTTTGGGCTATTTCCAAATGAAATGCAATGTCATAAATGTTATAAACTGCGTTGCAATGAAATAATTCGTTGTTTCCTTACCCCATTTCTCTGCAAATATTCGGGAAAATTTGACTTTCTGCTCTTGATTGAAATTAAAATTTATAAATATGCATAAGAGGTGGAGCTAATATTTTTTTACGATAGTGGTCTAAAATTAGAATAGCTACTGTATTTATATTTGGTGCATTTTTTCTCTCTCTCTCTCTCTCTCTCTCTCTCTCGTCATATGTTTGCCACTATTATTTTTCAAGTTTTCAAATAAAGTGTATATAACTTATAACAAATGACATCGACCGGTGAAGGGGCCAGCTCATTGATAATCAACAGCAATGGCTGATATCAAAAATCTGCGGTTCGAATATAAGTGCCGACTAGCTCAGTCGGTAATGCACAGAATCAATAATATTTAGGTCCGGGGTGGACCCATACAACAAAGACTGACTTTATTTTTTTCCCTTTTTTAAAAAAAAAAAAAAAAAAAAATCACAATTACTCAAATTTTTTAAAATTTCTTTTATAATTACTTTTCCCAATAAATTGGCGTGCTGAGGATAGTATGATTTCAATTTTATTTAAAGGGTCTTACTTTGGATGTTTATGTTAAGCAATGATTCAAAACATAATAAATAAATCTCTTTTTTTTTGTAGGCTACGCACATGTAAGACATGCATTCAAAAATATATAAGCATAGTAAAATGACACGCTTATGAGATAAAATAAAAAAAACCTATAGATATCTAAGAGAAAAAAGAATATCCCCTGGCTCGATGGGAATGGATTGAAACAGATATAAACAATCAGCAAGCAGAATGCGTGTTTCCTTGCACGTCACTATGGAATTTTAGTATTCACAGAGTTACCTGGGTATAGAAATCACGTGGTTAATTATAATATTCAACAGGTAACAACGTGGTCAAAATGGACAGTATGCTATAGAGAAAGTGAACATAGAAGAAACAGTTTTTTCTCTTTTTAACCCTCAGCGCATGTTTGTCTATTGATCTCCTTTTAATATGAGGTAATAATTTTAAATATACAACTACCATAAAAAGGAGATCAATAGACAAAAAGCGTGACTATGTATTAAGCCTGTAAAAAGATGGGCGTACTCATTATCCTATGGAGATTCTAGAATATGCGATGACCCCCCCTATAAAAACGACTTCGAACTTCGTTAATACGAACTTTTAATTAACGTAATTGCACAAAGTTGCAGTTAAGACATTGACCATTTCTACCATTGAAAGAAAAATGCCCATTTTAAAAATTAATTATGTCGCAATTTCTAAGTTTCCTTAAGTGCAGTCATCCTTTGTGACAGGTCCCACTTCAAGTTTCGTAAACATCGAGCGCAATTTTTTCAAAATGACATCAAAATATAATTGTATATTATATTTATACAGATTGTGGAAAATATCTTTGTTGAACAACATTGCGCTCTATGTCTTTCTTTAAAAATATCATGATTTTGAATCTGTTGGCAGTCATTTCATAGGATTAACCTCTTGTTGACCTGCTAAGAATAGATAATATGTCACATGATTCCATTCCGCCACAGGTGAATACCTTTGGAAAGCGTGTTTCTATTGGAAGCGACACGTGTAGCTCGTAGTTGAAAAGTGCAGACACCAGCTTTCATTTTTTTAAATAAAAAAAACTCTCTATAGACTTCGACATGTTCGATATAGACACTTAAGTTAAACTTTGACGATTTTCTGGGAAATTTTTTAATCCTCATGCACGTAATTGCAATATTCCTGTTCATTGCAAAAATTAAAGCACACGCGTAGATGTATATAAATACACATTTAATCAATTTCTTGCGAAAAAGAAACAAAATATTATAAGCAGAAAATACCAAAGACGTAATAATTTCTTCACATTCAATCACTGTCTAAACAAATGCACTCGCATACTGACCACTTCAATATTCAAAGCAACTTTATACTCTTGTCACGTTTTTGGATGCTAGCTGTATACATACAAAATTTTATATAAACTCAAAAAAAACTTATAATCGAGAAGTAAATCGGAATATTCATTTACAGCGAAGTTAAGAAATATATATAAGTGTACATGTCGGGCGGGGAGTATCGGGGGGAGGGGTGACCCATTTTTTTCGGGGATAAATTTAATTTTCCCCCACCCACCCTCAACCCCCCCCCCAAAAAAAAAAACTTTCATACGCCTTTACGCTGCTATACAATATAAAAAACAATTAATGTCAAAGTTTAATTTTTCAAATAAAAAATGAGTATTTTTTTTAACTCCCAATTTTACATAAAGACCTAATTTTTAATTTGCAGAAGAACCTGATTTTTTTTTTTAAAAAATTCATTTTCTTGTTTTCATTTTCTCACCCCCCCCCCCTTTACAAAAGAATGGTAGTGTATATCTGTCTGTATTTACCGTTAATTATTATGCGATCGCTTGTGTTTTTCAAACAATCATATAAAAGAAAATTATTGTAGTGGGTAAAATATCCTGACATTTTATTCAACAATGATAGATTTTAAAAAAAATATTGCGATTAAGGGGATTTTCAAAACCCCGTCAAAAATACCATAAAAACTAAAAAAGACTCCTACCCACCCCAGGTTAAGAAGAATAGAATGATGCAAAATAAAATTCAAACGTATTGAAGATTATTATTACCCATCGTATATTGTTTATTATTTCTTATCTCACGCTACAATTCATCGGTTTCTTCCTTTATATAACCTAATTTAAATGTCTCCGCCCATTTGTATCTAATAGAGGAACCGTACTCTGTTCAAAAGAAAATGTCCCGGAAATTGTGTGTTCAGTAGGTGTTGTAAATTGGCTTGTATTTCTTGATATTCCAATTTATTAATAATGATTGCAAAAAAATGTTAAGTACCAGTCCATATAAAAATCAGACAAAGGTGATATAAAGGGTTTAGAATTTGATGATTTTCCACACATAGATTTCTCTTGCACTATGATCCATATATGTATAATTAAAAAAAATATTTTAGTACATGGTTACTATGGAAACCTGGCAAAAGAAATTTCCCTAGCAACTGACCAATTTTTCCTTTCTTTTAAGACTTGAAATGAAATGTAAATATGCATAAAATTATCCCTCTTCATGAATGAAGAAGATAGACATTTTAGGTGTTTTAACAATCCAACACAAAGATATAATATTTTAAGATAGTTCTGTAATAGACCATGGAAGATATACATGTTTTTATTTTTTTCTATTTAGATTTTTTTTGATTTTGGCAATATTCAAGGTCAAATTAAAATTTGCACCTAAAAATTCCCGCTTTTGCACGTATTTCCACAAAAGTAAGGAATTTTCCCATGAAATCATAATTAAAAACGGGGTTTTTTAAAATTAGTGTCCGTTGCCTAGCAACAATAATGGATATTTTTATAAAGAAATCGTGAATAATTACGCAGTGTTACCAAAAAAAGCTTAAATTGTTTTCTCAGAGTACTAGAAATAAATTTTAAAGTAATGAACATAAATCAGACTTTTTAGCAAATTATAATTTTTCACAGTTACTTATCTCCATGGCAACGGCAAATTTTCCATGGCAACAATGCCACAAAGCAAAATTTTTGCCGATATTTATGTACTGTTGTAAGAAATATTTCAAATCTAGTCCCAAAATTGAAGTTTTGCAAAATTTTAAAATTTTTTTGGACTTTATAAAAAATTTTTTATATAAATCTCCCATGGAAACAATTGAGAGAACTAACAACCACCTGATTTCATTGATATTTGAAATATTCTTCTTGACTTTTTACATAACAGGAGAATATATGGGCCCAAATTTTTTTTTAACCTTTTATATGTGCCGTCAAGAATATGATATCTTCAATTCATATTAGGCAAAGGTATATAATTCATTGCTATGTTACATGGTTACCATGGCAACGTGTTCTAAAGAACTATATGCGATATATTGTATACATTTGCCACCATAAAAGTCAAATTTTGAAAAAAAATCTTGAAATGTGCTGCATTTCCTAAATTGTATGAAATATACGAATTAGTAAAATATATTATAGTTTCAAAGTAGTTTTTTTTCTATTTTTTGTTTTATTACGTCAAAAAAAAGTCCAATTTTATATAAATTAATTTTTTTTCTACCTAGTGTAAACAAAAATCATTGATGCTAGATCTGTGTATCGTTATTACGTCCCCTTGTTTTTAATCACTTCCGTTACCAGGGATGTATTATTGAGCGGCAAATTTGAACTCGCAAAAAGGAGCACAATTTTACTACCAAAGTTGTTCAATTATTTGAAAATTAAATTAAAAGGAATGAATATAATATTCCTGGCCAAATTAGTCGATTATAACCTGGTTTGGGTCAGTTTACCTTTATAATCCGCTTACGCTTTTTTATAATCCGCTTTTTTTTTAGAAAAAGGACAAAATGAACAAGATTTCAACCATTTTAGCTAGAAAATCTATAAAGCGCAAGTTTACTCAGGAATGATATTTACATATTTCATTGTTATTATCATTCTACACTTTTAGCTCACCTGAGCCGAAGGCTCAAGTAGCTTTTTTGATCACATTTTGTCCGGCGTCCGTCTGTCCCAAACTTTTCACATTTTTCGACCCCTTCTCAAGAACCACTGGGCCAATTTCAACCAAACTTGGCACAAAGCATTTCCTTGGGTGAAGGGGATTCAAGTTTGTTTAAATGAAGGGCCACACCCTTTTCCAAGGGGAGATAATCATGAATTTGTTAAAAATTAATGGCCATTTTAAAAAATCTTCTTCTCCAGAACCGCTGGGCCAGGAAAAATGAAACTCATGTGGAAGCATTCTCAGTTAGTGTAGATTCAAGTTTGTTCAAATCAAGACCCCAGGGGGTAGGGTTGGGTTCAAAACAGCCAAACCAAGTTTTACATAAGGAAATATAGGGAAACCTTTTAAAATCTTCTTATCAAGTACTTCAAAGCTTAATATGATTAGTGATATTTATATGGAATCATCTTCAGGTAGTGTAGATTCTAGTTTGTTCAAATGATGACCACCTGGAGGGGGGGGGGTAAATTTAAGCCCGATGTCCAGGTGACCC